>NC_092088.1:56851022-57078522 GCF_045679555.1 Salvelinus alpinus | reverse complement strand
CATTTGAGTCAATTGAAGGTGTACCTTTGGATGAATTTCAAGGTCTACCTTCAAACTCAGTGCCTCTTTGCTTGACATCATGGAAAAATCAAAATAAATCAGCCAAGACCTCATAAGAAAAGTGTAGACCTCCACAAGTCTGGTTCAGCCTTTGGAGCAATTTCCAAACGCCTGAAGGTACCACGTTCATCTGTACAAACAATAGTACGCAAGTATAAACACCATGGGACTACGCAGCCGTTATACCGCTCAGGAAGGAGACGCATTATGTCTCCTAGAGATGAACGTGCAAAAAGTGCAAATCAATCCCAGAACAACAGTAAAGGACCTTGTGAGGATGAAGGAGGAAACAGGTACAAAAAGTGTCTATATCCACAGTAAAACGAGTCCTATATCGACATAACCTGAAAGCTCTCTCAGCAAGGAAGACGCCACTGCTCCAAAACTGCCATAAAAAATACAGACTACGGTTTGCAACTGCACATGGGGACAAAGATCATACTTCTTGGAGAAACGTACTCTGGTACAAAAATAGAACTGTTTGGCCATAATGACCATTGTTATGTTTGGAGGAAAAAAGGGGGACGCATGTTGTGGGGGTGTTTTGCTGCAGGAGGGACTGGTGCACTTCACAAAATAGATGGCATCACGAAGAAAGAAAATGATGTGGATATATTGAAGCAACATCTCAAGACATCAATGAGGAAGTTAAAGCTTGGTCGCAAATGGGTCTTCCAAATGAACAATGACCCCAAACATACTTCCAAAGTTTTGGCAAAATGGCTTAAGGACAACAAAGTCAAGGTATTGGAGTGGCCATCACAAAGCCCTGACCTCAATCCTACAGAAAATGTGTGGGCAGAACTGAAAAAGCGTGTGCGAGCAAGGAGGCCTACAAACCTGACTCAGTTACACCAGCTCTGTCAGGAGGAATGGGCCAAAATTCACCCAACTTATTGTGGGAAGCTTGTGGAAGGCTACCCGAAACGTTTGACCCAAGTTAAACAATTTAAAAGCAATGCTACCAAATACTAATTGAGTGTATGTAAACTTCTGACCCATTGGGAATGTGATGAAATAAATAAAAGCTGAAATAAATCATTCTCTCTACTATTATTCTGACATTTCACATTCTTAAAATAAAGTGGTGATGCTAACTGACCTAAGACAGGGATTTTTTACTAGGATTAAATGTCAGGAATTGTGAAGAGCTGAGTTTAAATGTATTTGGCTCAGGTGTATGTAAACTTCCGACTGTACATAAAATGCAAATGTGTAGATTCTTAACAAGTGGCCAACAGCAAAGGAAAGACATAATGAACACTATTGGTGGCGTGGAGTGGCGAACTGTCAGCTATGTCCTTAAATCTCATGTGAATTACATCAACATTTTACCAACAGGCTAAGAACCTACACAGAAATGTATTGTATAGATGAAGATTTAAAGCCACAATGATGACAAAAGAATGACCTGTTTTAATATTACAGGTGTCATGATGTGGCTCTTTCTGGGTGTAAGTCGTGGCTTCCGCCTCTCTGACCCTCTCCTACATCCAGGTTCTGTTTTCTCAGGTCGTAAACTCCCGGCGGAGACTCTCTTCCCCTTTTCATGCAGAGAGAGAGACCACAGAGTGAACAAAGGATTTCACGTGGCCGAACTCCTAAATCCCCAAAATGGGAAAATGAAACTATATGTCCACTTGTGAGAATGTGGGAAGGGTCCGTGGACCATTAAGGGACAGTTATGTTGAGTGTGAACAGGAAACACACATAACTATATCTCTGAATGTTTACATTTCTCAATGATGGTATTTACATCTAATTCTTGTATAAAATTAATGAGTAAAGATGAAACTATTTGTGAAATGATGTAATGTGATATTAAACCTTTAATGTGGGAGAATTGTATTCCCTTTAAAGTTTAACTAAGTCATTGGCCCGCCCCCGTGAGCACAGACATGATCAGGCGTCATGGAACCGCCCTCTTCTACTGTTACGAATAAAAGCTCCTCCTAAGAAAATCCTTTTCAAACTAAGCAAACCCACAGCGTGAGCTGTGATTGCGAATAGTTATTGAATTCCTAACCATACCACGTGGAGCGGAGCATTGGCTACACGGCTGGGAATGGTTAAACTCTGAGACTATCGATCCCTACAGAATAAGAGCAAATCTTAGATACTAATTACTAGTCTGCAGCTAGAAATTATGTAAACCTGGGATGCGAATACCGACAACCGCCGAACCATCTATTCTATGAGAACGTTTTTGAATGGTACTCTGAAGTATTCATTCTAACCACAAAAGACTGATCTTCAGGGAAACAGAAAGAGAGAGAGAGACTCGGATGAACTCTCCAGCAGACGGACCGGATTCCAACAGAGAAGACAACAATGACATACACTGTAAATATGTACTTGCAATTATTCTCGAATGAGCGGCCATTCATGTGCGAAGGATTAGCATTTCAATGTATATGATTATAGACTGTGTAATGAATCCATTTTGTTTTTCCCGCTCTCTCTCAGTCCACACCCCCTTCCCTTTGTCCACCAAGCCGTCATATCGGTTTAGCCCACTAGGGAATCTTCCCTATCATTGTTAGTAACCAATATCTACTGTTTGTTTATGCATTTCTGTGATTATTTAGTTAGTTAGTAAATAAATGATTAAGCCAACTGGTGTATGGATGATTTATAGTAGAGGCTGGGTTCGTGCAGATAACCAACAATTTACGACGTTCAGATGAGACTGACCTGAGGTAAAGAATAATTCATTAATAGAAGACTAATTGATCAGATATTAAAATATCTGAAGACCTATATTCAGAAAATTATAACAGTGTAATCTGAAGATTTTCCGTGGTGCCCTGACTTCCTAGTTAATTAAATTTACGTGATTAGTTTAATCACGTAATAATAATTTCAGAGAATTGATTTGATAAAATAACAGTCTTCACCTTTAATGACGCCAAAGACACGACACAGGATTAACTTAATGATCTATTGAAACTAATCAATTAGATTAATATGTCACAATTCTAAGTAGATATACACAATGTCTCCCATTGTGATAGTGGCACTGCAGTGTGTTTGTGCAGTCAGGGAAGGAGATGCTGTCTCTACTTTGTGTGCCAAGAGAGAGCGTTAGAAAGAGAGAGGGCAGCTGAATCGCAACACAAGTCTCCCCACACTGTGCACTGACTGAAAATTGTTTAAGCAACAATTACCAAGCTACTGCAAAGTACATACACCAAAACACTTTGTATTATGACTCATGGTATTTCCACAGTCTGATTTAAATTATCATCCTGTCTTGGCTGTGAAGAAACCTTGATCAGAATGTAATGTTTTGTAGACTCATGAACACCCTATCAGAGCATCAACCTTCCCTGCAGCACTATCATAACAAACAGCCACCAATAGAGGACAGTCTCATCACACCGTTTTCCTATAACACAGGCAGATCTGCCATCGACTTCCATCACCAAACAGAAGTAAATCATTTGTGAGGGTGTCATTGTGAGCATCTGGTCAAATCCATAGGTGTCTAATCTGTTTTCTGTCTAGTCTTTTGGGATTGCTATGTGTTTACCCCTCCGTCTGTCTGTGATAGTCCATCTTCTCTAACCTGCCAGATCTGATTTGTTAGTTTCGGTAGATCTATCAGAGCACCCTAGCTGAATTATCGGATCCATCTTTGTCTTTGCTCATCTGTCTGCTATGTCTATCTAGCTAACTGCTGATCTGCTTTGCTGCTGTTCTATCGGATCTATCGCTGCTATTCAACCTTAGTGTGCTTTACAGTATTTATTACTGACTGTACAGTTCTATCTCACACATCTCTATTCTAATTGGTCAGTGCTATCTGATCTACAGAGTGCATCTGTGTTGTGCTGTGTTAGACAGTGAGTGTAATGTGTGCAGTTCTGGACAATGAAGCACCCAGCTGACTCACGATCAAATAGGGAACAATAAACATTTCACAGACCCAAATCCAGGAAAGCCATAAATCAGATCATTGGGAATGAGAGGGGGGATAAAGACATGCTGTATACTACTTGAGAGGGGTAAAGGGACTGGGCTGGCAAGCATATTCCCCACAGATGACAGCTAGCAGAGACAAAAGCAGACTACCGCACCATCGTGCCTTCGAACTACAGTATCTTATACAATACAATAGAGCCCTCTATGAGTACGTAATGAAGCAAAAACAAAGCCATTGATATTACAACGCATGGTTCAAAATCACAGACGACAGCTTGAAAAACAAAGAATTAACGAACAATGATGCCAGCTGTTTGATCAAATTGACAGATAAACACAGCTAACTATCTCGGAATGTGTTCACATGGAAAAACTACACCAGATGGCAGTTGTTCCTGAAAACTCATCCATCCACTCAGTAAAGTTCCTCTTCAGGAGATAAAAAGATTGTATTGCAGAAGAAAATTAAGCTTTGATCTTCAGTCACTCTTCAGTCACTCTACTGAAAAGTTTTCCCCACTCACTTATTTACAAACAGTACCTTTCAGAGACTACAGTTATAAACACCCAGTGAAAATATGATGCTGACCATAAAAAGCTTTATCAATTATCAAATCAGGATGACACAATCAAAAGTGGTGATTCACATTAATGTAATGTCGTGAAATATCAATTCCAGTTCCAAATGTTGACGATAATGATTTTTTCATTAACAATCACGTATTTCCACTGACGTCTAATTATCACAGTTGCATTAAATTGCATTTGATGCAATATATCAGGGATGTGAAAATATATAATGGGAATGGGGGTAGAGGGGTTGGGGTGTGGTGGGATGGCAGAGAAAGAAATGTACTAATGTACGAGTGATATATGTTGCAATTGCCCTTGGCATATACTTTGTACAATTTAATTAGATTTGCATTGAATTATGCTCACTTCGAGGCAAGCAACACTGAAGCATGCATGAGAGCACCAGCTGTTATGGACGACTGTGTGATCACTCTCTCCGTAGCCGATATGAGCAAGACCTTTAAACAGGTCAACATTCACAAAGCTGCAAGGCCAGATGGATTACCAGGACGTGTTCTCAGAGCATGCGCGGACCAACTGGCAAGTGTCTTCACTGACATTTTCAACCTCTCCCTGACTGAGTCTGTAATACCTACATGTTTCAAACAGACTACCATAGTCCCTGTGCCCAAGAAAGCGAAGGTAACCTGCCTAAATGATTACCGCCCCGTAGCACTCACGTCGGTAGCCATGAAGTGCTTTGAAAGGCTTGTGATGGCTCACATCAACACCATCATGCCGGAAACACTACACAACTGACAGACCCAATTAATAATATACACTGGAAGGCCACTCCCTGTCCCTAAGCTTCTCCATATGTTCCTATTTATGATCTCAAATGTATCTGTGAAGAAAAGGAATGAAAAGTGCATAAATAATGTTGCAATGGCCATGCAGTGAAGCGATGATAATACGGTCACTAGTCAGGATTTAAGGTGGTGTTATCCAGCAGCAGCTCTTTAAAGATAGATCCAGTCATTCAATTGCTTTATGAATGAGTAAGAGGGAGAATCAGTGATAAAATAACATTCAAGTGCATGTTATTTTATTTTTACTGTCAATACAGCATACAAACCAAATTAACCAACAATATTCACGTCTGATAAACAAAAGAATAACATCAACGTCAACGTCAACATCATGTTTCCGGCGCCGAAAAGAGATGGCCGCCTCGCTTCGCGTTCCTTGGAAAATATGCAGTTTTTTGTTTTTTTATGTGTTATTTCTTACATCGGTACCCCAGGTAATCTTAGGTTTCATTACATACAGTCGGGAGGAACTACTGAATATACGATTAACGTCAACTCATCATCGTTCCTACCAGGAATATGACTTTCCCGAAACGGATCCAGTGTTTTGCCTTCCACCCAATACAATGGATCTGATCCCAGCCGGCGACCCTGTGCGACGCCGAAAAAGGGGCAAACGAGGCGGTCTCGTGGTCAGGCTTCGGAGACGGGCACATCGCGCTCCACTCCCTAGCATACTACTCGCCAATGTCCAGTCTCTTGACAATAAGGTTGATGAAATCCGAGCACGGGTAGCATTCCAGAGAGACATCAGGGATTGCAACGTGCTCTGCTTCACGGAAACATGGCTAACTCAAGGGACGCTAACGGAGTCGGTGCAGCCAGCTGGTTTCTTCATGCATCGCGCCGACAGAAACAAACATCTTTCCGGTAAGAAGAGGGGCGGGGGGGTATGCCTTATGATTAACGAGAAGTGGTGTGATCATCATAACAACACACAGGAACTCAAGTCATTCTGTTCACCTGATCTAGAACTCCTCACAATCAAATGTCGACCGCATTATCTACCAAGGGAATTCTCTTCAATCATAATCACAGCCGTATATATTCCCCCCCAAGCAGACACATCGATGGCCCTGAACGAACTTTATCTGACTCTTTGTAAACTGGAAACCACACACCCTGAGGCTGCATTCATCGTAGCTGGGGATTTTAACAAGGCTAATCTAAAAACAAAACTCCCTAAATTCTATCAGCATATCGATTGTGCTACCAGGGCTGGAAAAACCCTAGATCATTGTTATACTAATTTCCGCGACGCATATAAGGCCCTCCCCCGCCCCCCTTTCGGAAAAGCTGACCACGACTCCATTTTGTTGATTCCAGCCTACAAACAGAAACTCAAACAACAAGCTCCCGCGCTCAGGTCTGTTCAACGCTGGTCCGACCAATCTGAATCCACGCTTCAAGACTGCTTCGATCACGCGGATTGGAATATGTTCCGCATCGCGTCCAACAACAATATTGACGAATATGCTGATTCGGTGAGCGAGTTCATTAGGAAGTGCATTGACGATGTCGTACCCACAGCAACGATAAAAACATTCCCAAACCAGAAACCGTGGATTGACGGCAGCATTCGCGTGAAACTGAAAGCGCGAACCACTGCTTTTAACCAGGGCAAGGTGACCGGAAGCATGACCGAATACAAACAGTGTAGCTATTCTCTCCGCAAGGCAATCAAACAGGCTAAGTCCCAGTACAGAGACAAAATCGAGTCGCAATTCAACAGCTCAGACACAAGAGGTATGTGGCAGGGTCTACAGTCAATCACGGATTACAAAAAGAAAACCAGCCCCGTCGCGGACCAGGATGTCTTGCTCCCAGACAGGCTAAACAACTTTTTTGCCCGCTTTGAGGACAATACAGTGCCACTGACACGGCCCCCTACCAAAACCTGCGGGCTCTCCTTCACTGCAGCCGAGGTGAGTAAAACATTTAAACGTGTTAACCCTCGCAAGGCTGCAGGCCCAGACGGCATTCCCAGCCGCGTCCTCAGAGCATGCGCAGACCAGCTGGCTGGTGTGTTTACGGACATATTCAATCAATCCTTATCCCAGTCTGCTGTTCCCACATGCTTCAAGAGGGCCACCATTGTTCCTGTTCCCAAGAAAGCTAAGGTAACTGAGCTAAACGACTACCGCCCCGTAGCACTCACTTCCGTCATCATGAAGTGCTTTGAGAGACTAGTCAAGGACCATATCACCTCCACCCTACCGGACACCCTAGACCCACTCCAATTTGCTTACCGACCCAATAGGTCCACAGACGACGCAATCGCAACCACACTGCACACTGCCCTAACCCATCTGGACAAGAGGAATACCCATGTGAGAATGCTGTTCATCGATTACAGCTCAGCATTTAACACCATAGTACCCTCCAAACTCGTCATCAAGCTCGAGACCCTGGGTCTCGACCCCGCCCTGTGCAACTGGGTCCTGGACTTCCTGACGGGCCGCCCCCAGGTGGTGAGGGTAGGTAACAACATCTCCACCCCGCTGATCCTCAACACTGGGGCCCCACAAGGGTGCGTTCTGAGCCCTCTCCTGTACTCCCTGTTCACCCACGACTGCGTGGCCATGCACGCCTCCAACTCAATCATCAAGTTTGCGGATGACACTACAGTGGTAGGCTTGATTACCAACAACGACGAGACGGCCTACAGGGAGGAGGTGAGGGCCCTCGGAGTGTGGTGTCAGGAAAATAACCTCACACTCAACGTCAACAAAACAAAGGAGATGATTGTGGACTTCAGGAAACAGCAGAGGGAGCACCCCCCTATCCACATCGACGGGTCAGTAGTGGAGAAGGTGGAAAGTTTTAAGTTCCTCGGTGTACACATCACGGACAAACTGAATTGGTCCACCCACACAGACAGCGTTGTGAAGAAGGCGCAGCAGCGCCTCTTCAACCTCAGGAGGCTGAAGAAATTCGGCTTGTCACCAAAAGCACTCACAAACTTCTACAGATGCACAATCGAGAGCATCCTGTCGGGCTGTATCACCGCCTGGTACGGCAACTGCTCCGCCCACAACCGTAAGGCTCTCCAGAGGGTAGTGAGGTCTGCAGAACGCATCACCAGGGGCAAACTACCTGCCCTCCAGGACACCTACACCACCCGATGTCACAGGAAGGCCATAAAGATCATCAAGGACAACAACCACCCAAGCCACTGCCTGTTCACCCCGCTATCATCCAGAAGGCGAGGTCAGTACAGGTGCATCAAAGCAGGGACCGAGAGACTGAAAAACAGCTTCTATCTCAAGGCCATCAGACTGTTAAACAGCCACCACTAACATTTAGCGGCCGCTGCCAACATACTGACTCAACTCCAGCCACTTTAAAAATGGGAATTGATGGAAATTATGTAAAAATGTACCACTAGCCACTTTAAACAATGCCACTTAATATAATGTTTACATACCCTACATTACCCATCTCATATGTATATACTGTACTCTATATCATCTACTGCATCTTGCCATCTTTATGTAATACATGTACCACTAGCCACTTTAAACTATGCCACTTTATGTTTACATACCCTACAGTACTCATCTCATATGTATATACCGTACTCTATACCATCTACTGCATCTGCCATGCCGTTCTGTACCACCACTCATTCATATATCTTTATGTACATATTCTTTATCCCTTTACACTTGTGTGTGTGTGTAAGGTAGTAGTTGTGGAATTGTTAGGTTAGATTACTTGTTGGTTATTACTGCATTGTCGGAACTAGAAGCACAAGCATTTCGCTACACTCGCATTAACATCTGCTAACCATGTGTATGTGACTAATAAAATTTGATTTGATTTGATTTGAACTTTTGTCTCTATCCATTGTCACGGCCTGATCTTTTCTGGACTCCATTCCCGCCTGCCTGACCATTCTGCCTGCCCTGACCTCAAGCCTGCCTGCCATTCTGTACCTCTGGAACTCTGAACTGGTTTTGACCTTTTGCCTGTCCACGACCATTCTCTTGCCTACCCCTTTTGGATTGTTAATAAACATCTTGGACTCTAACCATCTGCCTCCTGCATCTGGGTCTCGCCTTGTGCCCGTATCCATTTAGACTTTGCCAAACAGGAGATGCCCGGGAGGCTTCTGAGAACAAGATTCTGTTCACTTCAACAATGCTGATTATAGTAATGATAACTTCAACAATACTGAAGACTGTAGCATGCAGTAGAAATGCAATTTTCTGAAAGCTATGATTAATAATAGACCAACTCAGTGGCCTTGTGGTTAGAGTGTCTGCCCTGAGATTGGAAGGTTGTGAATTCAATCCCTGGCCGAGTCATACCAAACTATCAAAATGGGACCTGATTTGTCCTGTCCAGAGGGGTGAAATTGTACATCAAGCTGCCTCATGCTACAGAAACAGGAAATAGGCTCTTGCCCTATGAGCTGTTCTGTCTTGTGCAAGGCTACTTTACTTACTATGATTAATAATGCTATTATAAAACAATGGGAAATGTGTGATGCATTGCTGAGATCCATTTATCTCTACTGATCTCGCATATGGTCAATTCAAAGGATTTCAACAGCTATCTAGTAAAGCATGGAAGTTTAATGCAAAACACTTTACCAAAAGTGCAGAGGGGATTTGAGTTAACTGGGGATATTAGGCTAATGTGGCTGATATTAGGCTAATGTGGTGTGTACAGGGTAAAGTTCTTGTGCGTGTCTGGGATTTGGGAACATCTGGTACTTGATCAGGTCTTGAGGGTTGGGGCTGAACTGTAACTGAAGCATGTTACCCTATGATTGTTTACCGGGTCAGACCTAACATTTGAGATGAGATGAATAAAAAGCAATTGTAGTCGGATGCATGTGAAGAATACACAACTAACTGCTGTATTAACCTGACATACAGTATCATAGAAGTTGGGTAAGAGGATAGTTTACTATTCCTATTGATTTAATCCAAAATAGCTGTTCAATAGATTTTGAAATCTACTGTAGCTTTACATGAGTTGTTTTAATGACAGTGATGCACCTTACCATTTCAAAAATACATACAGTTGAAGTCGGAAGTTTACATACACCTTAGCCAAATACATTTAAACTCAGTTTTTCACAATTCCTGACATTTAATCCTAGTAAAAATTCCCTGTTTTAGGTCAGTTAGGATCACCACTTTATTTTAAGAATGTGAAATGTCAGAATAATAGTATAGAGAATGATTTATTTCAGCTTTTATTTCTTTCATCACATTCCCAGTGGGTCAGAAGTTTACATACACTCAATTAGTATTTGGTAGCATTGCCTTTAAATTGTTTAACTTGGGTCAAACGTTTCGGGTAACCTTCCACAAGCTTCCCACAATAGATTGGGTGAATTTTGGCCCATTCCTCCTGACAGAGCTGGTGTAACTGAATCAGGTTTCTAGGCCTCCTTGCTCGCACACGCTTTTTCAGTTCTGTCCACACATTTTCTATAGGTTGGAGGTCAGGGCTTTGTGATGGCCACTCCAATACCTTAACTGTTGTCCTTAAGCCATTTTGCCACAACTTTGGAAGTATGCTTGGGGTCATTGTCTATTTGGAAGACCCATTTGCGACCAAGCTTTAACTTCCTGACTGATGTCTTGAGATGTTGCTTCAATATATCCACCAAATTTTCTTCCCTCATGATGCCATCTATTTTGTGAAGTGCACCAGTCCCTCCTGCAGCAAAGCACCCCCACAACATGATGCTCCACTCCTGTGCTTCACGGTTGGGATGGTGTTCTTCGGCTTGCAAGCCTCCCCCTTTTCCCTCCAAACATAACGATGGTCATTATGGCCAAACAGTTCTATTTTTGTTTCATCAGACCAGAGGACATTTCTCCAAAATGTTCTCCAAAAAGTTTTTTATGGTGGTTTTGGAGCAGTGGCTTCTTCCTTGCTGAGCGGCCTTTCAGGTTTTAACGATATAGGACTTGTTTTACTGTGGATATAGATACTTTTGTACCTGTTTCCTTCAGCATCTTCACAAGGTCCTTTGCTGTTGTTCTGGGATTGATTTGCACTTTTCGCACCAACTGAATGTCTAAAGTATACATTACATTCTTTTGAAATATGAACACAGAAATACTGGACATTTTGAACTCTTGAATCGGTCTTGCTCCCCCGGTCTTGGTCTCAACTCGGACACGATTCGCTCCGGTCTTGGTCTTGAATCGGTCTCGCTTTAGGTGGTTTCGAACACAACACTGCTCTTATTATTTGTTCACACCCTCCCCTTACCTAGTAGGCCTATGTCATTACGGAAAGAGTTGGTGCGTGTGAAAACGTTTAATCTAGAGCCTCAGTGACAAACATTCCATTATTATAATTCATTACACCCACACTTCCATCCAAACCTCTTTAAATCCCGTACAAGTACCCGCCTCTGCCAGTAATGAACTTGGCCTCAGATCTTATGTTCAAATGTATTATATATAAATAAAACACCCATATATCATTATATCAGAAGCCATCATGATATATAGAAAATCAATATACCACTGTACAGAACAATATATTCTGACACCAAGAAAGACAGCATAGGAACAACAAATAAACACATTTGAAGTCATTTCAGGATATCTAATCCACATATTCATTGATTTTGAATGCGTTCCCATTTCCATATATCTCAGAGTGTTAGACTTCACAGCTGTGCTCAGTAATGCTATTGAAAGCTTCACTATGGTGTTGATGCAGTTAGTGCCCTCTGTCACTGACAGACAGTAAGCTTTTAACTTCCCACGGGAAGCTAATTAAGAAGCAGAAATCAGCAGTGTAGATTCTCACACATTGTTATGGAGCCATCATGTAAAGTGAGGCTCTGCACACTGCACATCATCCCTTTCATGAGGCCATAATGTTGTGATCCTTAGATCTTTTTGACTTGGCAATAGCACCCTCTGCTGTATCTGTGGTTATAGTGACCAATGTGCGCTGACAAATACTGGACAGTAAAGCTCTAGTGTTTGGTTTATTCTTGTTCTATAATATCAAAACCAATGCCGGCCAAGCTAAACTAAAACTTCCTTTTCTCTTTCATCTCCATGTTCTCCCTCTTCTGGAATATTCCCCAGGCTTATGGTTTTATTTGCCTGTACATTTAGTTGGAATTCTGTCTTGCCACTGTCAACTCAGATGTAAGGCAAGCTCAATCTCATTGCATAAAATATCAAATAAACCCAACATTTGTGGATGACATGTTTGAATTAAACTATGATGACGACATGATGATGAAACAGCAGTTTCACTCATGCCCTTGGTAGAGGACGAAGTTTGAAAGTTAAAGCTTAATTGGCAAGTCTACAAGTTGATGTAATGTTTCTTGTCATTTCAGGTCATAACTATACTACTAACTTATTCTACTGAGCCATTTACTTTCTTCGTATTCTTATATATATTCTTAAAGAAATTGTTGTTGTCGAGAAGGAACCTGCAGGTAAGCATTTCGTTGGACGGTGTATACCATGCATATTCTGTACATACAAAGAGTTCATCAATGAGCTTGACGCCCTGATAAGTTCCTTTCCTGAGGATGGCTCACCTCTCACAGTTCTGGGTGACTTTAACCTCCCCACGTCTACCTTTGACTCATTCCTCTCTGCCTCCTTCTTTCCACTCCTCTCCTCTTTTGACCTCACCCTCTCACCTTCCCCCCCTACTCACAAGGCAGGCAATACGCTTGACCTCATCTTTACTAGATGCTGTTCTTCCACTAATCTCATTGCAACTCCCCTCCAAGTCTCCGACCACTACCTTGTATCCTTTTCCCTCTCGCTCTCATCCAACACTTCCCACACTGCCCCTACTCGGATGGTATCGCGCCGTCCCAACCTTCGCTCTCTCTCCCCCGCTACTCTCTCCTCTTCCATCCTATCATCTCTTCCCTCTGCTCAAACCTTCTCCAACCTATCTCCTGATTCTGCCTCCTCAACCCTCCTCTCCTCCCTTTCTGCATCCTTTGACTCTCTATGTCCCCTATCCTCCAGGCCGGCTCGGTCCTCCCCTCCTGCTCCGTGGCTCGACGACTCATTGCGAGCTCACAGAACAGGGCTCCGGGCAGCCGAGCGGAAATGGAGGAAAACTCGCCTCCCTGCGGACCTGGCATCCTTTCACTCCCTTCTCTCTACATTCTCCTCTTCTGTCTCTGCTGCTAAAGCCAATTTCTACCACTCTAAATTCCAAGCATCTGCCTCTAACCCTAGGAAGCTCTTTGCCACCTTCTCCTCCCTCCTGAATCCTCCTCCCCCTCCTCCCCCCTCCTCCCTCTCTGCTGATGACTTCGTCAACCATTTTGAAAAGAAGGTCGACGACATCCGATCCTCGTTTGCTAAGTCAAACGACACCGCTGGTTCTGCTCACACTGCCCTACCCTGTGCTTTGTCCTCTTTCTCCCCTCTCTCTCCAGATGAAATCTCGCGTCTTGTGACGGCCGGCCGCCCAACAACCTGCCCGCTTGACCCTATCCCCTCCTCTCTTCTCCAGACCATTTCCGGAGACCTTCTCCCTTACCTCACCTCGCTCATCAACTCATCCTTGACCGCTGGCTACGTCCCTTCCGTCTTCAAGAGAGCGAGAGTTGCACCCCTTCTGAAAAAACCTACACTCGATCCCTCCGATGTCAACAACTACAGACCAGTATCCCTTCTTTCTTTTCTCTCCAAAACTCTTGAACGTGCCGTCCTTGGCCAGCTCTCCTGCTATCTCTCTCAGAATGACCTTCTTGATCCAAATCAGTCAGGTTTCAAGACTAGTCATTCAACTGAGACTGCTCTTCTCTGTGTCACGGAGGCGCTCCGCACTGCTAAAGCTAACTCTCTCTCCTCTGCTCTCATCCTTCTAGACCTATCGGCTGCCTTTGATACTGTGAACCATCAGATCCTCCTCTCCACCCTCTCCGAGCTGGGCATCTCCGGCGCGGCCCACGCTTGGATTGCGTCCTACCTGACAGGTCGCTCCTACCAGGTGGCGTGGCGAGAATCTGTCTCCGCACCACGTGCTCTCACCACTGGTGTCCCCCAGGGCTCTGTTCTAGGCCCTCTCCTATTCTCGCTATACACCAAGTCACTTGGCTCTGTCATATCCTCACATGGTCTCTCCTATCATTGCTATGCAGACGACACACAATTAATCTTCTCCTTTCCCCCCTCTGATAACCAGGTGGTGAATCGCATCTCTGCATGTCTGGCAGACATATCAGTGTGGATGACGGATCACCACCTCAAGCTGAACCTCGGCAAGACGGAGCTGCTCTTCCTCCCGGGGAAGGACTGCCCGTTCCATGATCTCGCCATCACGGTTGACAACTCCATTGTGTCCTCCTCCCAGAGTGCTAAGAACCTTGGCGTGATCCTGGACAACACCCTGTCGTTCTCAACTAACATCAAGGCGGTGACCCGTTCCTGTAGGTTCATGCTCTACAACATTCGCAGAGTACGACCCTGCCTCACGCAGGAAGCGGCGCAGGTCCTAATCCAGGCACTTGTCATCTCCCGTCTGGATTACTGCAACTCGCTGTTGGCTGGGCTCCCTGCCTGTGCCATTAAACCCCTACAACTCATCCAGAACGCCGCAGCCCGTCTGGTGTTCAACTTTCCCAAGTTCTCTCACGTCACCCCGCTCCTCCGCTCTCTCCACTGGCTTCCAGTTGAAGCTCGCATCCGCTACAAGACCATGGTGCTTGCCTACGGAGCTGTGAGGGGAACGGCACCTCCGTACCTTCAGGCTCTGATCAGGCCCTACACCCAAACAAGGGCACTGCGTTCATCCACCTCTGGCCTGCTCGCCTCCCTACCTCTGAGGAAGTACAGTTCCCGCTCAGCCCAGTCAAAACTGTTCGCTGCTCTGGCACCCCAATGGTGGAACAAACTCCCTCACGACGCCAGGTCAGCGGAGTCAATCACCACCTTCCGGAGACACCTGAAACCCCACCTCTTTAAGGAATACCTAGGATAGGATAAAGTAATCCTTCTAACCCCCCCCCCCCTTAAAAGAGTTAGATGCACTATTGTAAAGTGGTCGTTCCACTGGATATCATAAGGTGAATGCACCAATTTGTAAGTCGCTCTGGATAAGAGCGTCTGCTAAATGACTTAAATGTAAATGTAAATGTACAAAAAATAAAACTTTAAACTAACACTCAGACGATCGGGGATTGAATGTGTGGCATCAGCAGAGAAAAGGTGGTGACTGAACTGTCCCTTTTCTTTAACTCTAACAGACATTGTGGAAATGGGTGAGAAGGCAGCCAGCCAGACATGGCAGCTGATCCCATTAGTTTTACTGTCACAGCTAGGGCTTCTCCAATCTCTCCCTGAGAAGAAAACCGCTCTGGGAAGAGAAACACTTCATTATCCAGACACCCTGCACCCTGTTGGGAGACTGACATTTGCCTCAGTAAAAAGGTTCTCTTGCATCAATACACTCAACCTGTAAAGTTCAAAGGCACTTTCACTAAGGCAATGAGTCTTACATCTTTAGATCAAAAATGTCTCACATATAGCTCTGCTTCATATTGAACTACATTATGCCTCACCAGTGAGATGATTTGCCTAGATGCTAGTCTGTTTTGTTATAAACAAAACAAAGATAGGCTACTGATTTGTTTATTTAGAGCCCCAATTAGCTTTTACTAATTGCAACAGCTAGGCTACTCTTCCTGTAATTCAACATATCAAACACTAGATCAGTGGCGCAGTGGTCTAAGGCACTGCATCGCAGTGCTAGCTGTGCTACTAGAGATTCTGGGTTCGAGTCCAGACTCTGTCACAGCTGGGCCGTGACCGGGAGACCCATGGGGCGGTGCACAATTGGTCCGGGTTAGGGGAGGGTTTGGCCAGCAGGGATGTCCTTGTCCCGTCGCGCACTAGTGACTCCTGTGGCGAGCCGGGCACAGTGCACGCTGACATGGTCGTCAGGTGTAAGGTGTTTCCTCCGACACATTGGTATGGCTGGCTTCCAGTTTAAGTGGGCATTGTGTCAAGCAGCAGTGCGGCTTGGCTGGGTTGTGTTTCGGAGGATGCACGGCTTTCGCCTCTCCCGAGTCTGTATGGGAGTTGCAGGGATGAGACAAGACTGTAAAGACAAATTGGGGTAAAAAAAATAAACAAAAAACACTAGCTGAGTTATGTGAATGATTATCTTCCTGCCTCATGTCCATAGATATACAGTTGAAGTTGGAAGTTTACATCTTCCATAACCATACACAAAATACATTTAAACTCAGGTTTGCACAATTCCTGACATTTAATCCTAGTAGAACGATTAGGTCAGTTAGGATCACCACTTTATTTTAAGAATGCGAAATGTCAGAATAATAGCAGAAAGAATGATTTATTTCAGCTTTTATTTCTTTCATCACATTCCCAGTGGGTCAGAAGTTTACATACACTCAATTAGTATTTGGTAGCATTGCCGTTAAATTGTTTAACTTGGGTCAAACGTTTTGGGTAGCCTTCCACAAGCTTCCCACAATAAGTTGGGTGAATTTTGGCCCATTCCTCCTGACAGAGCTAGTGTAACTGAGTCAGGTTTGTAGGCCTCCTTGCTCGCACATTCTTTTTCAGTTCTGCCCACAAATGTTCTATAGGATTGAGGTCAGGGCTTTGTGATGGCCACTCCAATACCTTGACTTTGTTGTCCTTAAGCCATTTTGACACAACTTTGGAAGTATGCTTGGGGTCATTGTCCATTTGGAAGACCCATTTGCGACCAAGCTTTAACTTCCTGACTGATGTCTTGAGATGTTGCTTCAATATATCCACATCATTTTCCTGCCTCATGATGCCATCTATTTTGTGAAGTGCACCAGTCCCTCCTGCAGCAAAGCACCCCCACAACATGATCCTGCCACCCCCGTGCTTCACGGTTGGGATGGTGTTCTTCGGCTTGGAAACCTCCCCCCTTTCCCACCAAACATAACGATGGTCATTTTGGCCAAACAGTTCTATTTTTGTTTCATCAGACCAGAGGACATTTCTCCAAAAAGTACGATCTTTGTCCCCATGTGCAGTTGCAAACCGTAGTCTGGCTTTTTTATGGCGGCTTTGGAGCAGTGGCTTCTTCCTTGCGGAGCGGCCTTTCAGGTTATGTCAATATTGGACTTGTTTAACTGTGAATGTAGGTACTTTTGTACCTGTTTCCTCCAGCATCTTCACAAGCTCCTTTACTGTTGTTCTGGGAATTATTTGCACTTTTCGCACCAAAGTACGTTCATCTCTAGGAGACAGAACGCGTCTCCTTCCTGAGTGGTATGACGGCTGCGTGGTCCCATGGTGTTTATACTTGTGTACTATTGTTTGTACAGATGAACGTGGTACCTTCAGGCGTTTGGAAATTGCTCCCAAGGATGAACCAGACTTGTGGAGGTCTACAATGTTTTTCTGAGGTCTTGGCTGATTTCTTTTGATTTTACCATGATGTCAAGCAAAGAGGCACTGAGTTTGAAGGTAGGCCTTGAAATACATCCACAGGTACACCACCAATTGACTCAAATGATGTCAATTAGCCTATCAGAAGCTTCTAAAGCCATGACATAATTTTCTGGAATTTTCCAAGCTGTTTAAAGCCACAGTCAATTTTAATGTATGTAAACTTCTGACCCACTGGAATTGTTATACAGTGAGTTATAAGTGAAATAATCTGTCTGTAAACATTTGTTGGAAAAATTACTTGTGTCATGCACAAAGTAGATGTCCTAACCAACTTGACAAAACTATAGTTTGTTCACAAGAAATTTGTTGAGGTGTTGAAAAACGAGTTTTAATGATGTACACTTCCGACTTCAACTGTATGATGATTAAGTGATAATGCCCTCGAAGCCGGTGTTTGGAGGATATATTTTCACGTGCCGATATATCCTCCAAACACATTATCACTGTTATACAACGTGTTACCAACATATTCAAATAATGATTGACATATTTTAATTAAAAACATTATTATGATTAATTTATTCATACTCTTTCTACATTCCAGAAGATATAGTCCCGAAACAAATCTAGGGTTGCTACCCAAGCCCGGCTGGTCGTTCGTTCTTGTGGTTCGGTGGTCAGAGACGCGACCCAGTCGTTCAGTCTTTTTGTTCTATATCTATGGATGCGACCCAGTCATTCGTTCTAAATGTTGCATTGCCATACTGGCTGGCAACGTTCTTATTATTGCTTGCTAGCTAGCCAACTACGGCTAACTTAGTCACGCCAAACAGTGCAGAAAGAATAACAGCAGTAGCTGCATTTGTTTAAGCTGTTTTCTAGTGACATTTATTTGGATGCATCCATAACAATGAGCTAATGAGGCACGATTTCGCCTGACATAAAAAGTGCTCTCTCTTTAGGACACTGTTGTTAGAGCTAGCCAACAACACAGCTAACAAAATAACTTCAAACTGAAGCTGGGAAGACTGTAAACTAGCTGCACTTCATTTCGTTTCACCTTTTTTCAATTTACATTTCTTTGTATATATCCATAAAAATTATGCCAGCTGATTCGACTTGCTGAGAAACGCTGCCTGCCTCACTCTCTCATCCCGACTCCCGACCCCTACACGTGCATTACTATCGAATTTGAATATAAACTTGATCTCCACTATAAAAACATCGAGACATTATCTCACATTTCTTTTAGACTAACATTTAGTTTTCAACAGCGGAGATTTGTATAAACCTTCAACACCATTCCATTTACAATCTTCACTGCTTTCAACAGCAAGCATAATACCTCTACTGCTTCATGCCGCAGCACAAATCTCCCAAACAATTTCCCTAGGCCTCTGCGCTCGCGGTTTATGAGTTTGAGTTCTCAGAGCAAAACAAAGATTATGCCCTATTCACAGTTGATTTAAGGTGGGTGACTGTTCACAGTGGAATGGTGTTGATTACTTTATTCCCTCCAAGACTCAAGTTTCACGAAAGCAAGGTACAGAATACATTATCTCAAGTGTTGTTTTGTTTTCATACAGTCATACATACAGTCACACTGTATATATACTTTCTGTTTTTCCTACTGTATTATTGACTGTATGTTAAATAAAGGTGAAATAAAAAATGTGCACTTATATTGCCCTGTTCCGAATTCAATGAAGTTGCAGACTTTTTCAAGACTTAATTGTTGCAACAAATTTCACAGAGTGAAACTCAGAAAGGAAATAGCTTCCTTTCTGGGGGGGTTGTAAGAGCTGGCTAACTGCATGGTGTGACAGGATGAGCAGCCAGGAGTGGAGTTAGGCACGTTTGAAGAGGCTGCAGCTGCAGACTCTCCTCTCCTCCTCTTTGGATATGCAGACAGAGCAGAGAAAGCTAGGTTGGTAAAGCATCACTGCTAACGCTTACATTAAGTTGCCCCTATAACTATGTAACTAACACAGTAATAACTGTTAACAGTAGTTACATAGATTTTACTACATACTACATGATAATAGTGGTTGTTGCGAAAGCAATTATTACACAATTGGAACAAGGAATGTGTAATTACACATTCACTTGCTGAAGGTTATTCCACATGTGTAACTACAGATGCCATTACACATTCTCTTGTTCCACTATGTAACTAATTTTTTGTAATTACACATTTGAAAGTCACCTGTGAATTACCATGTTAATATCTCTTACTAAAATATGACATTGTTAATTACAAGGTGCCACTACCATGGAATGTACTGGAATACCAGGGTTGATAAATAGGCTAGGACCTGGTAACAACAATTGTAACAATGCACATCCTGTCATTAACTACCAGTCATTTTCAAATAGTTTATGACCTGGCTCAGAAGCTATACCGAATCAAGTGTAATGTAATAACAATGTATATACTTGTAATTATCATGTAACTACCCAAGAGCAAGCAACTTAATGTAAAGTGAAGCCCAGTAGGGTATAACCTTTATAATTACCATGTAGTTACAATGTAACAACCTTTGCAGACAATCAGCTAAACAGGAGAAATTAGGAGACAGGAGAACATTAGGTTTAAACCTTTTTAGTTACATTGCACTTACAATGTAGCAATCTTTAACAACCAACTGTAATTACAATGTTGTTACATGTGATATACATGTACTTACGATGTACTTACCCAGGAGCAAGCAACTTAATGTAAAGTGAAGTGACATTTTAATTACAACGTAACAACCTTAGGCTAATAGGTTAACCAGGAGAAATTTCTTTAAGAGATTTGACAAAGACACCGATCAAATTCAATTCCCCATTTCAGACTCAAAGCTATAACTATTATAGTTAGTAAAACGTACTAACAGGGTGGTGGTAAAGCTAGCTAGCTAAGCACTGGCACAATGTCAACACATTTAACAAATCAATAAACATGACAAAATAGTCATAAAACGTATGAAACATTTCACATTTTTGAGACTTGGATTGCACTTTTGCACATTACAAACCTTTATAGGCCTAAACAGGAAAAATTAAGAGACAGAAATGGTATCCAGGATCCTTGGCACGTCCATGCCCTAACCCCTGCCCTTACCTTTTAAAATGTCAACTTCAGTGGGGGTAGGGACGTCCCAAGGATTCTGGATAAAAATAGCACGTGACCTCTATTTTGGCTGCAGAGGAGAGTGTGAGAGGTCAGTGTGACATCACTTCCTGGTGAACTCTCACTTATACAAAATCATTTAAATAAACTTTGAATACAGTTAACCTTTTTGTCCACTATTAATAAATAGATGGAAATGTGGACGTTTCCACATTCAAAAGAAGAAAAGAAAAAAAGGGAACGCCATTTGTTAGATTAAGACACCACGGGAGCCGGTGCAAGATATTTGCGCGGAAAACAAATCAAATGAAATTAAAGTTTATTTGTCACGTGCGCCGAATACAACAGGTGTAGTAGACCTTACAGTGAAATGCTTACTTACAGGCTCTAACCAAACTTATCTCAATCCAGGTATAAGAAATTGCTTTGTACTCCGAATTATCCCATCCCAACTGTTACACCGGGAAGATTGAACGACTGTTCGTTTTTCTGTAAAGCTACCCTTTTCATCCTCATGCTAGCTAGCAGTAACCACAGCAGCCATTATGGAATGGCACTTCTTGTTGAACAGTGTCAGCCAATCCGCTCCTTTGTTGTTCAACACGAAGTGCCATTCCACAATGGCGGTGGTGGCTACTGCTAGCTAGCATGAGGATGAAAAGGGCAGTTTTCCAGAAAAACTAGCAGTATTTCAATATTCTTGATGTATCAGTTTGGATATATGTCAAATTTGGAGTACAGTGGCACA
The DNA here is from genome assembly GCF_045679555.1 of Salvelinus alpinus. Classification (NCBI taxonomy): domain Eukaryota; kingdom Metazoa; phylum Chordata; class Actinopteri; order Salmoniformes; family Salmonidae; genus Salvelinus; species Salvelinus alpinus. The sequence goes on along the minus strand of NC_092088.1, from coordinate 57,056,922 downwards.
TCCCATCCCCGCATTGAGGAATGTTTTCCGACCCATATCTTGCGCCGGCTCTGCGGTGTCTTAATCTAACCATGAATCCATTCTGACCCCAGTGCAGCTCAGTGTAAACAAGCGTAACAGTAGGGTCGGAATCTGTTGGCTAGACACCAGAGTCATGGGAGGAGTGAGTATTAATTCTGCTGTAGAATTAATTGCTCAGCCCACAGGTCAAACAAATGACAAACAAATGACAAATCAACGAGTCACTCAGAAAAACGAATCATGATTCTCAAGTCAGTAAAAAGGCTTGTTAAAAAATAATGAATCGTTAGCAAACTGCACATTACAACTAGTTGTGGTGTAGCAGAGGGTAAACGCAAGTAAACACACTTTTTTTTTTGGCCAATAGTTTAGCTTATGCGGAAAAACGCATTCAATGTATAGGGAGCTTAACTTTTTTCACCACGAGCGCGATCAGAGTTTACCCACCTATTTTTTTACCACTACATCACTGATCACTACCTCTCACACTCTTCTCTGCAGCCAAAATGGAAGCTATATGATATTTCAGTCTCTTAATTTGTCATGCTTTTAAAGGTTTGTAATGTGCAAAAAAAGCTATGTAGGTCTCAAATAGTGAAATAACATTGTAAGCTAAATGTTTCATGAGTTTTGTGATTTAGTAACATTTATTAAAATGTGGAAAAGGTGCTGGCATTAGGCTACCAGTGCCTAGCTAGCCATCTAGCTAGCTACATTAGTGAATGATGGAGAAATTGTGTTTTTACTAACTAAAATAGTTATTGCTTCGATCCTGAAATGGGGAATTTAATTTGATTATGAGTCTTTGTCAAATCCATTAAAGAAAAGTAAAACTGAAAAATGTTCACCTGTCTCATTTCCCCTGGTTAGAATATTATCTGCAAAGGTTGTTACATTATAATTATAAAGGTTATACACTACTGGGTTCACTTTACATTAAGTTGCTTGCTCCTGGTTAGGTACATGATAATTACAAGTATATCCTATGCAACGGCATTGTTCTTAGATTTTACTTTATTTAGTATCACCTTTGAGCCAGGTCATAACATAGAAATAATCAAATAGAAAATGACCAGCAGTTAATGACAGGATGTGCCTTGTTACAATTGTTGTTACCAGGTCCTAGTCTATTTATCAACCCTGGTATTACATGTGGATTAGATGGTAGTGGCACCTTGTTGCTACATGTAACAAGATCAGATTATGGTTTGAGTTATTAACATGGTAATTCACAGGTGACTTTCAAACATGTAATTACAAAACAGTTACATAGTGGAACAAGAAAATGTGTAATAACATAAGCATACTGAACAAAAATATAAAAGTAACATGCAACAATTTCAAAGATTTACAGTTCATATAAGGAAATCAGTCAATTGAAATAAATAAATTAGGCCCTATTCTATGGATTTCACATGAATGGGAATACAGATATGCATCTGTTGGTCACAGATACCTTTGAAAAAATGGTAGGGTAGGGGATCAGAAAACCAGTTAGTATCTGGGGTGTTCACCATTTGCCTCATGCAGCCTGACACATCTCCTTCGTATAGAGTTGATCAGGCTGTTGATTGTGGCTTGTGGAATGTTGTCCCACTCCTCTTCAATGGCTGTATGAAGTTGCTGGAAATTGGTGGAAACTGGAACACGCTGTCTTACATGTCGATCCAGAGCATCCCAAACAGGCTCAATGGGTGACATGTCTGGTGAGTATGCAGGCCATGAAAGAACTGGGACATTTTCAGCTTCCTGCAATTGTGTACAGGTTCTTGCGCCATGGGGTTGTGCAATATCATGCTGAAACATGAGGTGATAGCAGCGGATGAATGGAACGACAATGGGGCTCAGTATCTCATCACGGTATCTCTGTGCATTCAAATTGCCATCGATAATAATGCAATTGTGTTCGTTGTCCGTAGCAAATGTCTGCCCATACCATAACCTCACCACCACCATGGGGCACTCTGTTCACAACGTTGACATCAGAAAACCGCTCGCCCACACAACGCCATACACGTGGTCTGTGGTTGTGACGCCGGTTAGACGTACTGCCAAATTCTCTAAAACGACCTTGGAGTCGGCTTATGTTAGCGAAATTAACATTTAATTCTCTGGCGACAGCTCTGGTGGACATTCCTGCAGTCAGCATGCCAATTGCATGCTCTGTGGCATTGTGTTGTGTGACAAAACTGCACATTTTAGAGTGGCCTTTTATTGTCCCCAGTACAAGGTGCACCTGTGTAACAATCATGCTGTTTAATCAGCTTCTTGATATGCCACACCTGTCAGGTGGATGGATTATATTGGCAAATTAGAAATATTCACTAACAGGGATGTAAACAAATTTGTGGGCAACATTTGAGAGAAATAAGCTTTTTGTGCGTATTGAACATTTCTGTGATCTTTTATTTCAGCTCATGAAACATGGGACCAACAATTTACATGTTTTGTTTATATTTTTGTTCAGTGTAGTTACACGTGGAATAACGTTCAGCAAGGGACTGTAATTACACATCCCTTGTTCCAATTGTGTACTAACTGATTCCGCAACAACCCTATTACCATGTGATTACATATTAAAACCTATCTAACTACAATGTTAACATAGTATTACTGTGTTAGTTACATAGTAATAGGGGCAACTTAATGTAAAGTGTTACCACATCACTTAGACACCGCCCACTCCCATTGAAACATCAAATAGTCAACGCAACATTTCCAGTTCAAAACGCTGGCTGCAGGCTAGCCACTAGATCAGAGGTGCACAATTGGCGGGACCTCGGTCCTGGTACGGACCAGGTGAAGGTTCTATCTGGACCTCGACACATTTCTCATAAATAATTGTTAAATTAAATACTGATGAAGCAACCCTTTTTTTCAATGTACACATACTGCGCTGGGAAGGTCCCAGACAGTGCCCCATACTACTGTGTGTTGTCCAATCATCTGCATTATTTAAATCACTTCATGAAACTCAGCCAATCAAAGTGAATGTTAACAATGCATATTAAGAGACTGATGTTGTCAGAGAGAGAGACAGCGAGAGAAGCAAAAGCGGAAGCGAGAGGAGAAATTATAGAATGGCGTGCGCTAAAGTCAGGAAAGTCGAAACAGAAAATCGAACTTTCAAAGAGGAGTGGACAGACAAATATAATAAATAGTGCCAACGTGAAGCGCCACTACGAGATAAAGCACAGATCTTTTGAGCAAACATATCCACAGCAGTCTGAGGTGAGCACGCAAAATAAACGAACTCAAAGCCCAGTATGATCGGTCCACCAGAGTCCTCTCCCATGCATTCACTGCCCAACAACACTGCCCAGTAACATTCACTTTGATTGGCTGAGTTTCATGAAGTGATTTAAATAATGCAGGTGATTGGACAACACACAGTAGTATGGGGCGCTGTCTGGGACCTTCCCAGCGCAGTATGTGTACATTGAAAAAAAGGGTGACTGTAAACAAAAAGACGAGCTGTGTGAAAAGTCACATACCAATGTCACGTACAACAACAGCAAGAAAGAGTGAAATAATAACAGAGGATGTATTAACACAGCTTGATGAAGCTATTCGGAGTGCACCCTGCATAGCATTAGTTGTTGATGAATCTACTGATGTGAATGATAGTGCCCAGCTTCTCTGGTGTATGTTAGATTTTACCACACAGAGAAGAATAAATTCTGTGAAGACCTGTTAGGTGTAACACCACTCGAGACACATACAAGAGAAAAGGGCATAGACATGGCCATAAAGGAGATGCTGAGAAAGAGGGGGATAGATGTAAAATAAGTGGTGTCTATCACCTCAGATGGGGCCCCTGTCATGATAGGAAGAGAGAGAGGAGCTGTGGCACGGCTGAAAGAGGACAACCCTGATCTCACAGCTTACCACTGCATCATTCATCAGTCTGTCCTGTGCGCCAATCTGTCAGAAGAGTATGCTGAAGTGATGAATACAATGATGAAACTCATCAACTTCCTCAGGGCATCATCATCAACATCGCCTGCTGAGAGAATTCCTGAAAGAAGTTGAGGCAAATGCAAATTACCTACTGGTGCACAACAATGTAAGATGGCTCAGTAAAGGCAGGGTGTTGGAACGCTTTTGGTCCATTCATAAGGAAATAACAGTTTTCCTAGAACAGCTCAAGAGTCAGAAGGCAACCCAGTTTTCACTTTTTTTGCAAGACAATTGCAAAATGGATATTGTTGCTTTTTTGGTAGACATCACATCACACCTTAATGAGCTCAATGTACAGGGTAAGAACAATTCAGTTTGTGATTTGATGACATCTGTCCGCTCCTTCCACAGGAAACTGGAAGTGTTCAAGGAAGATCTTCAATGAGACTTTGCACACTTCCCAAAAGTGCAGGAACAGATTCAGGCTGAGAGATATTTCTCTCTTCATAGATAAGCTGATAAGAAACTTCAGAAATCGCTTTGACAGCTTCAGCCTTGCACAGCAGCTCCTTCTTCCAATTGAGAATCCATTCCTCATCACAGATGTCAGGGGATTTTCAACGGAGGTGACACAGACCTTCAAGTGGGCACATGCTGGATCTCTACAGATGGAACTGATTGATCTGCAAGCAAATGTTGCACTAAGAGAGCACTTTCAACTAACTGATCATGACACTTTCTGGCTGCAGGCAGAAAACAGGTCTGAGACTGTTTCCCCTGGTCTAACCAAAGTAGCACTACACACCTTGACCATGTTTGGCTCCACATACAGCTGAGAATCTTCTTTCTCCACTATGAACATCATTAAAAATAAGTACCGTTCTAGACTCACCAATGAGCACCTACATTTGTGCATGAGAATGGCACTGACTCCATTCCAGCCAAGGTTCAAATGACTGGCAGGACAAGAAACAGCCCATTTCTCTCACTAAAGAAGAGAGATGGAGAAGTGAAGTGGGAGAGAGTAGGAAAGGTAAATATTAATCCTGTGGTTTCTTATCTGTTCAAAAATCATAGCACTTTTTTCAGAAACAGGCACTTTTGTTATTTTTCGTGAAGATGCAGTCTTGTTTTGCTTGAAATGAGAACATTTGTGATAGGCCTACTTTTATTTATGGTTAGTCTGCATATTTATTTTACCTCATGTTTAATGTGTCTGCATTGAAAATGTGCAATAAATATTGTTGAAATGTTATTGAAATGTAGCACTGTTTATTAGCTATACATATACAAGAACTACATATGCATGTTAGACATTTTAATGGTTTGGACCTTTGGGGGGAGAAAATGTTAGTCACTGGACCTCTTTGAATTCTAATTGTGCACCCCTGCACTAGATGAACAATCCACTGGACTGTACATGTATCTACATGTACATTTGCATTTTTATAGATGCCTTGATAGAATATGAATATAAGCCTTTCACTTAAGACACTGACTGTAAGAAAGCCAAAAAACAAAGCTTTTCTCTAAGTCTGACTCATATTAACTTCCTTCAATAAGAAGAGAACATTGAAGCATTACTTATAACAGCACATGAATAAATCGTTGTGATTCATAGTACAGCTACGAGGAGCAAATCGTTAAACAATGCCAGAACCCCTCTACATCAGGCTCAGGCTCCATTAACAGCATCAACTGAGCACTGGGAGAATTAACACATTTATTTAATTTTTTAATGTTTTATTGAACCTTTATTTAACTAGGCAAGTCATTTAAGAACAAATTATTATTTACAGTGACGGCCTACCAAAAGGCAAAAGGCCTCCTGCGAGGTTGGTGGCTGGGATTAAAAATATAAATACATTAAATAAAAATATAGGACAAAACACCCATCACGACAAGAGAGACAACACAACACTACATAAAGAGAGACCTAAGACAACAACATAGCATGGCAGCAACACATGACAACACAGCATGGTAGCAATACAACATGACAACACATGGTAGCAACACAACATGGCAGCAACACAACATGGTAGCAGCACAAAACAGGGTACAAACATTATTGGGCACCGACAACAGCACAAAGGGCAAGGTAGAGACAACAATACATCATGCAAAGCAGCCACAACTGTCAGTAAGAGTGTCCATGATTGAGTCTTTGAATGAAGAGATTGAGATAAAACTGTCCAGTTTGAGTGTTTGTTGCAGCTCGTTCCAGTCGCAACCCAGGGATGTGTGTGCTTTGGGGATCTTTAACAGAATGTGACTGGCAGAACGAGTGTTGTATATGGAGGACGAGGGCTGCGGTAGATATCTCAGATAGGGGGGAGTGAGGCCTAAGAGGGTTTTATAAATAAGCATCAACCAGTGGGTCTTGCGACGGGTATACATAGATGACCCGTTTACAGAGGAGTATAGAGTGCACTGATGTGTCCTATAAGGAGCATTGGTGGCAAATCTGATGGCAGAACGGTAAAGTACATCTAGCTGCTCAAGAGCACCCTTACCTGCCGTTCTATAAATTACGTCTCCGTAATCTAGCATGGGTAGGATGGTCATCTGAATCAGGGTTAGTTTGGCAGCTGGGGTGAAAGGAGCGATTTCGATAGAGGAAACCAAGTCTAGATTTAACTTTAACCTGCAGATTTGATATGTGCTGAGAGAAGGACAGTGTAACATACAGTGCAGTCTGAACCCAACTTCTACACTGATAAGGAGAGCAATTAATAATGCAATAGCTGTCTGCAGCAATAAAGTCAAACTGTATAATTTATGTCAGACAATGCAGTCGCTACTGAAGCAGATAAGATCATGCAGCAGCCAGTGAATACATATAACAAAGAAGCACTGGAACTGCTAACCCAAAACAATCAACTATAGAAACAACCAGATAAAAAATACCTAACACCAACACCAACTTACAAATAACGATAGACCCACAATGCTGTTCTATAGATTTCACAAGTACAGTAACTTATCAGACAAACATCTGAAAGCTTACATGCTCCAGTTTTTTCTCTTTCCTGCGGAGCCATACGCCTGCAGAGTAGTCCTGCTGCTGGACGGTGCTGTAGATGGTTTTCGCCGGGACCACCAGGGGACCACCCCCCTTCAGCTGGAGCTCCATAAAGCCCACTGACGGCAGCCCGGCTGAGCGCATCTCCTTCCCCTCATGTCAGGCTAGGCTGGAGAAGCCCTCTGCTCAGACCCCTGGCTTGGGGCTCACGGATCCCATGTGTTGTGCTGAAGGAGGAAGAAGAAACTGACGGAGGAAGAAGAGACCCGCCTGGATCAGACCCCAGTAGAGTCAGCAACACTGCCTGTCGGTGCTGGCAGAGTTAGGGAGGCAGGCTGCTCCACTCTACCCTGTCTCTCTCTCTCTGGCACTTTTATCCCCCTCCCTCCCTGCTTCTCCTGGTTTCTAGGTCTTTCTATCTCCTCTGTCTCTACCTTCACCACTCTCCACCTCAAGCAGTGATATCCCTGGTTGTCGGAGGGAGCCTTCACAGACTAATCAAAAAGATATGCACACACGCAAACATAAACAACTGAATGTGTACGCACACAGTTACACACACACTGTTTTATCATGCTTTTGCTCACATTTTTGTCAGGACCCGGTGAGAGAAACAGTCACTAATAGTCGGCAGAACCCAGAAGATGAGGCAGACTCAGCAGTACTAGAAATGGTGGTTTAATAAAAGGACAAGATCTTCAGGCAAAGAATATAAATCCACCACGTCCAAAAATAAAGCCAAGAGGCACAAAATGGATATCCTCCAAAATACAAAGAAACTCCACAAAGTGGTAAAAACAGCAGGGAAAAACAAACCTCAAAAGACTACTCAAAAATACACAAGCACTAAACCAGAGAACCTCTGGAAAATCCAATAAGAGAAATATGTTCACAACAAGGCCGGGGCTGGGTGCTAACATACAAACACTGAGCAAAGAACTGAGGAACACACAGGGTTTAAATACTAACAAGGGAACGACACACAGGTGCAAACAATAATTAGAGCAAGGAAAAAACAAAAGGTACAAAAAAGGTGCAATGGGGACATCTAGTGACCAAAACCTGAACAGTCCTGGCCAAAACCTGACAGAATCCCCCTCCTAGGAACGGCTCCTGACGTTCCTACCAGCCTTCTCAGGGTGGAGGGCCCTGAACTGACGAATGAGGTCAGGGTCCAGTATGTCCTTGGCAGGAACCCAGGAGCGCTCCTCGGGACCGTAGCCTTCCCAGTCCACCAGATACTGCCAGGACCGCTGCACCCGGCGGGAATCCAGTATCCGGTGGACGGTATAAGCCGACTGGCCTCCGATGACACGGGGCGGAGGGGGAGGTCTGCCTGCCGGGATAAGGGGAGAAAAAACAACAGGTTTTAATAAAGAAATGTGAAATGTTGGATTGATCTTAAGGGATCTGGGTAAGTGCAGGCGAAAAGTAACGGGATTGACTCTCCTGGCAATCTTAAAGGGACCGATGAATCTCTGGGACAGCTTACGAGACTCCACCCGTAGCGGTAAGTTCTTTGTTGAGAGCCATACTCTCTGGCCGGGGTACAGGGTAGGACCGGGACGGCGACGTCTGTTGGTTTGTCGCTGGTACTGCTGTGAGGAACGCAGAAGATTAAGACGGGCCTTCTTCCACGTAAGGCGACAGCGTCTGATGAACCTCGAGGCTGAAGGCACTCTGACTTCTGCCTCCTGGTCCGGGAACAATAGAGGAGCATAGCCAAACTGACACTCGTGCGGGGATATACCAGTGGAGGAGGAGCACAAGGTGTTGTGCGCGTACTCGGCCCAAACAATGAAGGATGACCATGTGGACGGGTTGTTGGAAACCATACATCTGAGGGTGGTTTCCAGCTCCTGATTCATCCTCTCGGTTTGGCCGTTGGACTCCGGATGGTACCCTGAAGATAAACTGGCCGTGGCCCCTATGAGTTGGCAGAAGGCCTTCCAAAACCTTGAGGCGAACTGGGGACCTCTGTCGGAAACCATATCTTGCGGAATGCCAAAGACTCGGAACACATGGTTAATCACCAACTCAGCTGTTTCCTTGGCAGAAGGTAATTTGGTCAAGGGAACAAACCTGGCCGCCTTAGAAAACCTGTCGATGATGACTAGGATAGTAGTATTACCATGGGACGGAGGAAGGCCAGTAATAAAGTCTAACGAGATATGGGACCAGGGTCGGTGGGGAATAGATAAAGGGTGAAGGAGTCCTTGAGGGCGGAGGTGAGAAGATTTGCCCTGGCAGCACACGGGACAGGCCTTGACGAAAGTGGCAACGTCTTCTCTTATGGTGGGCCACCAGAACTTACGCTGAATGAACTCCAAGGTGCGACCTACGCCCGGGTGACAGGTGAGGCGAGAGGAGTGCCCCCACAGAAGGACTTGGGATCTTGCTGCCTTGGGAACAAACAACCGATTGGCAGGACCTCCCTTAGGACCCGGTTCGATGGCTTGAGCTTGTCTCACGGTATCCTCAACTTGCCACGAGATTGGAGCCACGATCTTAGCGGCAGGAAGAACAGTCATGTCAGTATCTTCTCGAATGGCAGGAGAGTAGACTCGTGACAAGGCGTCCGGTTTGAGATTCTTTGACCCGGGTCTATAGGTGAGGATAAACTGGAATCGGCTGAAGAAAAGAGACCATCGAGCTTGTCTGGAGTTCAACCGCTTCGCCTGCTGGATATACTCCAGATTTTTGTGGTCCGTAAGCACTTGAAATGGTTGAGAAGCCCCCTCGAGCCAGTGTCTCCATTCCTTCAATGCCACCTTAACCGCTAGGAGTTCACGATCCCCCACATCGTAATTCCTCTCGGCCGGGGTAAGCCGGTGAGAGAAGAAGGCGCAAGGATGAAGCCTCTTGTCTTCCCCCATCTGAGACAGGACAGCTCCAACACCAACCTCTGATGCGTCTACCTCCACCACAAAAGGTTCATCCACCGTCGGTAGTGTCAGGATGGGAGCAGAGAGGATGCGCTGCTTGAGTCCTTGGAAGGCCGTCTCAGCTTCTCTTCCCCACAGAAACCTTGTGTTGCCACCCTTGGTTACAGCTGAGAGAGGGGCTGCCACCGAGCTGAAGTTCTTGATGAACTTGCGGTAAAAGTTAGTGAAGCCCAGGAAACGCTGAACTTCCTTAACGGACTTGGGGGTGGGCCAATCCGCTACCGCCCCTACCTTCTTGGGGTCCATCTGGACTCGACCGGGTTCCACTATAAATCCCAGGAATTGTACTCGAGAGGAATGGAATTCACACTTTTCCGGCTTAACGTACAAATGGCTGTCTAGGAGGCGTTTGAGCACTTGTCTGACATGCTTAGTGTGTTCTTGAAGGGAGCTCGAAAAGATGAGGATGTCATCCAAGTAAACAAACACGAAAATGTTAAGCATATCCCTAAGCACATCGTTTATGAGCGCTTGGAACACAGCCGGGGCGTTGGTCAGGCCGAAGGGTATCACCAAGTATTCGTAGTGACCAGTAGGCGTGTTGAAAGCGGTCTTCCACTCGTCACCGGGTTTGATCCGCACAAGATGGTATGCGTTTCGTAGGTCAAGCTTAGTGAAGACCACTGCTTCCTGGAGCAGCTCAAAGGCTGTGGCCATAAGGGGTAGCGGGTAGCGGTTACGGACGGTTATGGCATTAAGTCCCCGGTAGTCGATGCAAGGACGTAATCCACCGTCTTTTTTGGCCACAAAGAAAAATCCTGCTCCCGCCGGCGAGGTGGATGGACGCATGAGGCCTGCTGCCAGAGCGTCCTTGATGTAGGTATCCATAGCAGCTCGTTCGGGAGGAGATAGGGAAAAGATCCGACCCCTGGGGGGGCAGGTGCCCGGAAACAGGTCGATGGGGCAATCGTAAGGTCTATGGGGTGGTAGTTTGGTGGCCCTCTGTTTGCTAAATACCGGTTTGAGGTCATGGTAACACTCGGGAACTCGGGACAGGTCGATGGATTCTAGAGACTCGGGAGGGGAACTCGGGGAACTAGGGAAGATACAAGTGGCTTGGCACGTAGGACCCCACTGCTTGATAGTGCCCACAGACCAGTCGATGTGAGGGTTATGGCTGTGAAGCCAGGGGTATCCAAGGACGAGAGGGAACTCGGAACACGAGGTCAGATGAAAGTTCATCACTTCCTGGTGTTGGGAAACTGAAAGTCGCAAGGGGGTAGTGACACGAGTGACAAGTCCAGATCCCAAAGGGCTTCCATCCAACGTAGTAACCCTTATGGGGTCACTAAGAGGTTCAGAGGGAACGCCATTCTCCTTCGCCCAGACACCATCCATGAAGTTACCTGCGGCTCCAGAGTCTACCAAGGCTTGAAGGGGAAGCTCGTGGTTGTCCCAGGAAAGGGTAACTGGAATAAGCAGGCGGGAGTTGGATGGATGGGAGGAGGTTATGTTTCCCGTTACAGTCCTCCCAGGCCTGCACGGGAGAGTGCGTTTTCCCTGGAGCCCGGGACACGTGGAGAGGAAATGGCCCGGTTTGCCGCAATATAGACAGCATCGCTCCCTTATCCGGCGGTCTCTCTCAGCCTGGGAGATGCGTCCAACCTGCATGGGTTCCGGTGGAGTCAGCGAGGATAAAGGTGGAGACTCGGAGCTGGGACCGATAGGAGCTAGGGTGAGAGATCTATGGTTGAGCTCTCTCTCTCTCAGACGCTGGTCTATGCGTGAAGCCAACTTGATCAGGGACTCGGGGTTGTCCGGTGGTTCCCGAGTGGCCAGTTCATCTTGGATGGTGTCGGAAAGACCCTTCAAAAAACACACTGTGAGCGCCTCGTCGTTCCAGCCACTCGCTGCTGCCACCGTGCGGAACTGGATGGCATAGTCCGTCACGCTGCGCCGACCTTGGCTGAGAGTCAGGAGCTGTTTGGCTGAGTCAGGACCCCTGGTGGGATCTTGAAACACTCGCTTGAATTCTTCAGCAAAGGTAGAGTAGCTGGCACAGCAGGGACTTTGGGCATCCCACACAGCAGTAGCCCAGGCTAGGGCTTTTTCCGACAGCAGGGTGATGATATATGCTATCTTGGACCGGTCGGTGGGAAACGACGAGGGTTGCAGCTCGAAGGAGAGAGAACATTGGGTGAAAAACCCCTTACAAACACTCGGATCACCTGAGAACCGTTGGGGAGGCGGCAGACGAGGTTCAGCCAGGGGGTTAACTGCCACGGGCACTTGAATCTGATGAACTGGAGCAGAAGCGGTTGCAGGGGAAAATTGATCAGAAATCTGTTTTATGGAAGTCATCATCTCCGACAGAAGTTGAGAATGTCCAGCCAGTAAGGCCTCTTGCTGAACCAGAGCAGCTTCGTGACGTTGGACAGTCCCCTGGTGGTGGGACAGCATGGGAAAAAAGTCCTGGGTACTGGCTGCCTCTGGGTTCATTTTAATGGCTCAGTGTTTCTGTCAGGACCCGGTGAGAGAAACAGTCACTAATAGTCGGCAGAACCCAGAAGATGAGGCAGACTCAGCAGTACTAGAAATGGTGGTTTAATAAAAGGACAAGATCTTCAGGCAAAGAATATAAATCCACCACGTCCAAAATTAAAGCCAAGAGGCACAAAATGGATATCCTCCAAAATACAAAGAAACTCCACAAAGTGGTAAAAACAGCAGGGAAAAACAAACCTCAAAAGACTACTCAAAAATACACAAGCACTAAACCAGAGAACCTCTGGAAAATCCAATAAGAGAAATATGTTCACAACAAGGCCGGGGCTGGGTGCTAACATACAAACACTGAGCAAAGAACTGAGGAACACACAGGGTTTAAATACTAACAAGGGAACGACACACAGGTGCAAACAATAATTAGAGCAAGGAAAAAACAAAAGGTACAAAAAAGGTGCAATGGGGACATCTAGTGACCAAAACCTGAACAGTCCTGGCCAAAACCTGACAATTTTGCCATGAGGCTAAAATAATTTTTTCATATGCCATCTGGGATGCACTGCGCGCATGTTCGGTAATCCGGCCCTGGGTATGACATCATTTTGTATGATCTGTGGAGACACACAGGTATGACATCATGTATGATCTGGAGTAACCTCTGTTTTCCTCAGCCCATCAAATGCCACATAGGCAATAGAGTTTGATGTCTAATTACCCAGACAGAATCTGCTTTCCCAGAGCTACAGTCAGAGCTCCTTAATTTGGACACATTGTAGCATGAAAGGCTGCCTTTCTGACAAATAATGAGATAACAATGGCTTATTTTCACCTATGCTACCCTTTTGTTTGTTGGGAGTTTGTTGGGACCCACACATTTGTAGGTGGATACCTCAGCTTGATTCTTCAACTTTCACCATTGTTATAGCTACTGTAGGTGTTACGTAACTTGAAGAAATTACTTTGTAAAAAAGGCAGGTTATGGGAGATTGCTCATCCAGCCTATCAATGATAGCTGTGTCTAGCTGCTTTAAATAAATTCCATCTTTCTGTCTTGGATAATCCACGTGTATGTTCAAATTTAGCAATGAGTTTGGAGATGTCGATTTAGCCCTCCCAAATGTAACACAACTGTATAGCTATGTCAGAAGATTGACAATAGCGATGTTTTTCAAAAAATATCATTTATTTAGGATCAATAGCAGTGTCTGATTCTTATTTACCTGAGTATCTTAAAGGACAATTCTGCCACTTTATGCGGTTAGTATATATGCACTATTGTAAGATTTGATACACATTGATTTTATTGTTTTTATTAGTCATACTGCACGATTCCTTGTTTGTCATTTTGAAGCTTCTGTATTGCCCTCGTCTACAGAATACTACGATTCCCAGGATGCATTTTGTCTCCGATGATGCAATGCTCCGCATAGTTAGCCTGCATTTAGCTTAGCCAGAGATACTTTTCAAGACACGGGGAAACTCGATTGGGATCGGGTTGCGTATTGCTTTTTTGTTTTTACATTTACTGATAATTTCAAAATAATATTTAAATTCTATCTTAAATAATGTGAAAAGGGGTTTGTTTTCTGCGCACTTCATTTTATGGATAAAGAATCTTCCATGAAAGATAAACAAATTAACAATGGAAGTTAAATCAGGGTCCATATCATTTGGATCAAAATAAAACATAATATCAGAGTCTCTCAGATGAACATTAATAGTCATTTCTTTTAAAATAAAATCTTCTAACTCACTCCAACATCTTCTGACGTAAGAACAGTCCCAAAATAAATGGTCAAGAGTTTCTGGGTCACAACCACAAAATACACATTTGTTATCAATAGCTATTTTAAATCTGTGTATAATAAAGGTCTTTACAGGATAGATTCTATGAATGAGTTTGTATGATACTTCTTTCAGCTTATTAGATATACAATATTTACAAGATAACAATGAAACTTTGTTCCAGTTCACTTGTCCTAGGGCTGCATTCCAGTACATCTTAGCAGAGGGAATAGTAACATATTGACATAGTTTCCTTATATACATGTTATTACATATATATCGTTTAAAATGTAAATTCCTTCTAGTTGTATTGAGGTTACAAAATCCTCAACAGTTGCACTTGGAGTATTGTTATATTCTCCTAAAAGAAGAATAGCACCTTTAGGGACAGCTCTAACAGCAATTTGATACTCTTCAGGAGTGAATGTAACATTGTGTGTTCTAATAAATTCTGGATAATCATATAATTGTCCATCATTATTCAATAATTGTTTAACCCAAATAATGTTGTTGTCAAACGAGTTCTGGAAAAATAAAGACTTGTTTTTGTATTTTATGTCTTTATTATTCCAGATTGTATACCTATGTGGGGAAAAATTGTGTTTGTACATGAGGTTCCAAGTTAGAAGTACTTGTTTATGCTTGTTTGCAAGCTTAATAGGGATTTTACCCATATCTAAGTTGCATTTGTGTAAGAATTCTAGACCACCAATCTGTTGGCATTTTAAATTAGGGATGATATTCCAAATGCAATCCTTATTTCTTAAATAGTTTTGTATCCATTTAATCTTAAATATTATATTAGAGGTTTTAAAATCCAGAGCATTCAACCCTCCCTCACCTTGGGTGCTACATATTACCGCTTTTCTTAAATAATGAGGTTTATTCCTCCATACGAAGTTAAATAATTTAATATCAACCATTTTAGTTACTGACAGAGGAACATCTAAAGCAAGGGACGTATAAACTAATCTGGACAGACCTTCAGATTTTGATAAAAGTACACATCCAGATAAAGAGAGATCTCTTAATAACCAGGAGATAAATCTCTTTCCAATTTTCTCAACAATAGGAGAGAAATTTAAGTTGTCCCTTTCTTTCTGAACTTTGCTAACTTTAATACCAAGATATGTGATCATATCTTTTACAGGGATATTACATACTGAGTTTGAGTCACATCTTTTCAACACAAATAATTCACATTTCCTAATATTCAGAGACATACCTGATACATGTGTGAAGGCATTAATACACTCAACAGCTTTCCTGACTTCTTTATGATCTTTAAATAAATGGTGGCGTCGTCAGCCAATTGTGAACATTTTATCTCTTTCTCTTGTATCTGAATACCCCTAAAACTATCCTTATTTATATGAAGTGCCATAACTTGTGTGACCAATAAAAATAAGAAAGGAGAAATTGGGCATCCTTGTTTAATTCCCCGTCTAATGTCGAATCTCTGTGAAGTTCCATGGGATAATTTAACAGAGCTGTTACTATTATTGTAAAGTGTCTTAATTACACCTTGAAAATATTGACCAAAACCAATAAATCGAAGATCAAAAATAAAATAATGTTCAACTGTATCAAATGCCTTGTAAAAGTCTACAAATAAAAGCTATCCATCATTGTTCATTAATGTGATTGGTCTCCAATTTTCTAACATCATAGAATCTTTGTTAGGTTTGGGTATTACATAAATGAGGCCTTGTGTCATAGAAACAGATAGGACCCCTAAATCAATTTCCTCCTTAAAAACATGAAATATAAATTCAATAATGTCCTCCTGAAAATATTTATAGAATTCACTAATAATGCCACCATTCCCTGGAGATTTGTTTCTTTTAACTTGCTGATACATTTTTTTATTTCATTGATAGAAATCATTTCATCACAAGACTTTTGAAAGTCTTCATCTATGAATTTTGCACAGTCTTTGACAGAGTCTAGAAAGGCAGATATGTCACTAGTAGGACAGGCATTACTGGTTTAAAGGTTACCATAGAATTCTGAAACATATTTTGAAATATATTTGGGGTTTTCATTTTCTTTGCCATCTATATTAAGCTTATGAAGCTATATTAAGCTTTTTCTTTCTAAATTGTAAAAGTATTTTGTATTTTTTTCAACTTCCTCCAACCTCCTCTCTCTTTATACATTCGGCCCATTTCTAGTTGTAAAGAGAATAACTGACCCTTTCCTTCTTCATCAAGGTCCTCTATGGAGATTAGAGAAAGTATTTCCTTAACAAGTTTATCTTCCCTCAATCTTTTAAGTTCAGCAATTTCTTTACCTCTCTTCATTGCTGTTTGTCTTATTTCATACTTCATTAATTCCCAATATTTCCCATAAGACTTAAATAGTTGTGCTTTCGTCCAATTGTCTTGTATAACATCTTTGGCATCCATCTTGAAATTATCATCTTCCAACAGTCTACTATTGAGTTTCCAATAACTCCGATTCGGTTTAACTTAAGATCCATGAATATTTAAAGATAAGAATATAACTTTATGATCAGTAAGAATTGATTGTTCAATTGATACCTTGACTACAGAAATATCTAATGAATTAGAAATCAATTCTTGACTGTCTGGACATGTCCTTGTTACTCCAAGTGAAGTCCTTTTTATCAGGATATTTAGATCTCCAAATATCGACTAATCCAAGACCAAGACATAGGTTATTAAACTCAGGATTAACAATGCTGGATCTGTTAGGAGGGGGATATCTGTCAATCATCACATTAGATACAAAATTAAAATCTCCACCTAAGATAATTTGATATCCTGAAATACACTTCTAATTGTATTAATTTCTTCTTCAAATTCTTGAAATAATATCCTGTTGTTTTGTTTGTTGTTGGATGCATAAATATTCCCTAATAAAAACATTTCACTGTTGAAATTCACTGTTAAAATAAATTAACCAACGTCCAGAGTGGTGAGTCTTACTACTGATGACCTTCCATTTAAATGCACCTCTTAAAACTGCTACACCTGCAGAGAGGTTGTTGCCATATAATAACCAAATATCGTTACCCCATTGATTTTTCCAAAAAGATAGATTGGAAGAACAAGCAAGTCTCTTGTAGAAAGTAAAAGTCTACATTAAACCGTTTGCAATACAGGAAAATAGCCTTACATTTGAGTAAATTATGAATACCCCTGACATTAATTGAACAAAGAGATAAAGACATAAACTTCAACCAACAACCTTATGCTAATATAAGCTTTTCCAAGAATATGTAATTCAAAAGGATTTCCATCCCATTATTAACCTCTCCAACCAAAAAACTAAGAAATATTGGTCATAAAGTTACCAAATTATTCTTATTCCCACAAGGGGGAGACATTGTGTAGACTTTACAATAAGCAGTTATTCACCTATAGTTAGTGTTTAGTTGACCAATTCTCAGGTCAGCCTTTTCTCATTCAAGTGTTTGTGTACATTTTTTGTAATAAAAGGCTGCTTTTCACCTGGCAATCAGTTTTTTGGCCTGACAGTTCTGTCCTATTTAGACACTGGCTCTCTCTCAAATGTTCTGATTTGACCGCATTTCTTTCCCATCGATGACCACTCTTGCACCGATAAAAAATACTGTTTTCCCTGCCTTTCGAGCTGCAGCCACCATCGGCCACAGTTTCTCTCTTGTCACTTTGTCTGCTGAGGTCAGATCCGCCGTGAACCACAATCTTTGCTTGATGAGGAATTCACAATTCTTCGCTCGCCTCCAGAGAAGATCCCGTGTAGATCTGTTGGTGAACCAGATGATGGTTGTCCTCGGTCTCTTGTCTTGATCCTTGAGTCTTCCCAAACGATGAACGATGTCTACATTTTCCTGAAGTTTGGATTTTGATTCGGGAATGACAGCTCCACACATGTCAACAACTCTGCATTTGATGTCCTCACCTGCGTGCTCTGGAATTCCATGGAGCCTCAGGTTTCACCTGCGTTGTTATCTCTCCGCCTCATTCACCCTTTGCTCGAGTTCAGACACGTTTTTTTTCATTTTCCTGGCAGATAACTTCCACTTTCTTCATGTCACTTTTGAGGGTTTTCACTTCTCCAAAGATAAAGTCAACAGATTTTTTCATGGCCTTAATTTTCATTGTATTCTCCCTAAACATGTCCTCCAAGCCATTTGCCCTTTCATCTATCTTTGCTGTCAAAAGCATTACAATATTGTTTTGCATCTCAGGAAGTGACATACCCTCTTGGCCTCTCATCTTTTTCCCATGGGGCTTGACTGGAGTGCCGGGGTCGTAAGGTAACGGCCTGAGCTGGGGACTGGAGGCGCGCAAGTTGTGAGCATTGTTGTCCACATTTTCATCACCTATTGCAGTATTTCCCCCCACAGTTGCATTCTGAAGAGGAGTACCCAAAATCATAATTTTGTGGATAATTGTCCATCTGACGATCTCTCCATTTCTTTCCTTTTGGTTCTGGTCGTGGAAGTTTCAATGTACGTTCGACAAGCTAGTTTTCGAGCTAGCTAGCTTATCTGGCTATCTAGTGTTGTCGCAAACTTAGTTTTAGAGGTGAATAACTTGCAGAAAGTAATCAATTACTTTGGTAAACAAACTAAACCATATTCATATGGGGTTTTATGATCGTAGAAATGACCCAATGGTCATATTGGGCGGCAGGGTAGCCTAGTGGTTAGAGTGTTGGACTAGTAACCGAAAGATTGCAAGATCGAATCCCCGAGCTGACATGGTACAAATCTGTCATTCTGCCCCTGAACAAGGCAGTTAACCCACTGTTCCTAGGCTGTCATTGAAAATAAGAATTTGTTCTTAACTGACTTGCCTAGTTAAATAAAGGTAAAATAAATTTAAAAAATATTTGGGTAAGGAAATCTAATAATTCCTTCAGCTACCAAAACAGATTTTCTGCACTGACCACCATCTTGCATGCGCTCAACCATAACACAGTTACCACAGAGTTTCTAAACCATACTGTATTAGTATTTGGAGTTACTGTATCTAGCTGCATACTAGCTAGCACGACTGCTAATTTTGCATCCGAAATAATGTTTGCAACAATGACAGCCGAGCTTCCTCTAAGCAACTGTCTTAAACAACAGTCCAAACAAGTAGGCCTGTTAAAAGTACACAACATTTATTATGAAATTTACAGACAAATTATTACAAAATCGTAGGCTAAACCTGTATCTTTGTTGCTAACGTTAGCAATGCTAGCTAAGTAGCTTAACCTGCTGCATCTGAAATAAGGGAGCGGTCGAAATGTGCATCATTGTTATCTGGAGGAAAATAGGTTTAGGTCATGCTTTTTCAATTTCAGCCATGGGGAGGGTTTAGTATTTTTTTATTTAGTCCAGGGGAGGGTTATATATATCTAATCGATTAAATGTCATGTTGCTTAGTGTTTGAGAGTGAGTTGCTTATAATGGACTACATGTTCACCCATTAGATGGTTCTCCAATCGAACGTGTTCCCGAATATAAATACTTAGGCTTTTGGATTGATATAGATTTTTTTACCCCCTTTTTCTCCCCAATTTCATGATAACCAATTGCGATCTTGTCTCATCGCTGCAACTCCCCAACAAGCTCCGGAGAGGTGAAGGTCGAATCATGTGTCCTCCAAAACATGACCTGCCAAGCTGATTCTTAACACCCGCTCGCTTAACCCGGAAGCCAGCCACACCAATGTGTCGGAGGAAACACCGTTCAACTGAGTCAGCTTGCAGGCACCCGGCCAGCCACAAGGAGTCGCTAGACCGCAATCCCTCCCCTAACGACACTGGGCCAATTGTGCGCCGCCCTATAGGACTCCCAGTCACAGCCAGTTGTGACACAGCTGGGATATAACCCAAGACTGTTGTGCGATGAATTGCCTTCGACTGCTACACCTCTCAGGAGGGATCCATATCAATTTGACATTTAAAAAACATGTCAAATTGAGTTAAGAAGCTAAGATTTAAAGTTAGCTTTTTCTACTGAAACAGATCCACATGCCTTTCTCTAACTAGTAGGAAGAAGATTATTCAGTCAACCTTTTTTATTTGTTCTTGACTATAGTGATGTTATTTATCAAAGTGCAGCTGCTACTACTCTTAAACCTTTGGATGCCATCTACCATAGTGCCCTTCGTTTTGTTACAGGTGACAGTTTTGATACTCATCACTGCATCCTGTATCAAAAGGTTGGCTGGACTTAAAGATGTATATTTATGTTGTATTATACAGGGCGCATTTGTAAAAGAGACCTAGGTCTCAATGTCTTCCCTGTTAAAATAAAGGTTAAATATATATTTTTTTATAATCTCTCGATGTCTGCTGGGCACGCAATATCAAGTGTGCCTAGTGTGGGCTCAATCAAATGATCCATTGCCTATACTATAGGCTATAGGCCTAGGCTATATAAAGAGCATGCTCGGAAAGCACAGAGCAAAGTTATATTTTGAAGAAAATGTACTTCCTTCCCGAGTTTTTGCACTTCTGGGATGGTGTATATAAAACTAGGTTACTCTGCATTACACACTGAAATTGATAGGCTATCTCAATCATGAGCCCTGGCCTGCCCTGCTCTTGCTGATGTAAACTATTTTGTGCTAACTAAGAATGCCAGTCAAAGGCTTCTTCCGGAAAAATGTTTTATTCCTTTAACGCTCATCAATTTTCAAACTTTTGCGAAAGGTTTGGTAATTTACCTGTTCTATATCAGCTCTCCTGCGCTCAGATGGGAGGGGTGGAAATTTGAGGGGTGTCCTTAAAAACATGATCCTAAGTGCTCATTTCAGGCAGCACTGGTATGGATATTTAAGTCCAAAAGCTGGTTTTAGCAGTAAAGTGGTTGGCTATGGCATGAATTTTGGCAGCATAAACACAGCCTATCCAGCCCCTGCCCATATGTGCATGGAACAAGAGTGATGTGCTTTTGGTGACTGTATACTTTGTATTTCAAAACATAAACTCATGTTTTTTATTATAATTAAAAAAATTTAAAACCAAGCAATGAAGGCTGTTTTCTTTTTCCCTGCCCAATGCAATCTAGTAGTCAATACCGTCGATAAATGGTTTGGCTCTTGAGACCACTTGGAAATAAATCTTAATCACCAAAGCTTTATTAAAAGTTTGAGGCAAGCAAAACAGTAAGCTGACGTGACCTTTTTTTTGTATTGTAGGCAGGCCTACATTATTTTTGCCATGCAGCAGCTCTCGTTTTGGACATGGGTAAAACCCCTCCATGATGTATGCTAGATGTGTCCATGCCCATCATGAAACGAGAGAAGAAAACCTCGTGAATACCGGTGAACCTTGCATTTAGAAGTTATTGTCCTGTAAGAATTGCTTGATTTCCGTTTCATATGTTTAAAACCCAAGCCCCCAATAGGCTACTCATACCCTATGCAGTGGCGACCCGTCATTCAGGGCAGGTGGTGCTCAAAACAGGTGTCGCACTGCCCCACCTGCCCTGAATGACGGGTCGCCACTGCATAGGGTATGAGTAGCCTATTGGGGGCTTGGGTTTTAAACATATGAAACGGAAATCAAGCAAATGTTTAGCAAATCAAATAATATATATATATACAGTATATTTTTTATGTTAATTGGGCATTAATACTTGTCACATATCAGTTTGCAAACAATGTAAAAAATAAATAATTTAGTTAATAAAGCTAAATACAAACATGGTCTTTTTTTTTGCTTTCTTGGGTAAGGCAGCTCCAAAATGCAGGTGTTTCAGCCTAGCTCAGTGCTTTCTGTGGTGGTGGGGCAGCCAGCGGAAAAAACAGAGTGTAGTGGTTGGAAATGTTCTCTAGTTGCGCCGTGATTGTCTCACTGTTCTGTCATTCATGGGGACACTAAGTCACTGCAAAATCTATAGGGAGAGCTTGAAAAATTCAAGCCCCTTGGGTGCTGCCATAGATTTACATTAGAAGTGCCCATCCAAGAAGGCTCAAGGTCATTGGCCACAGATAAAATGATGTCAAATCACGTTATATCTACCATAGCTTTGATTTGACTGATCATGTCAACATCATACTTTCAAAATCTTAGCTAGCAAGCTAGCAGTCATCAATCAAGTCGACAATCTACTGCCAAATAATTTTCAATCCTTGTCATATGAAGAGAATTTATAGATAAAACGTATCGGTGCTCATCGGCCATTGGACATACAGTGGAAGTCGAAAGTTTACATACACTTAGGTTGGAGTCATTAAAACTCATTTTTCAACCACTCCACAAATTTCTTGTGAACAAACTATAGTTTTGGGAAGTCGGTTAGGACATCTACTGTGTGCATGACACAAGTAACTTTTCCAACAATTGTTTACAGACAGATTATTTCACTTATAATTCGCTGTATCACAATTCCAGTGGGTCAGGAGTTCACATACAGTAAGTTGACTGTGCCTTTAAACAGCTTGGGAAATTCCAGAAAATGGTGTCATGGCTTTAGAAGCTTCTGATAGGCTAATTGACATCATTTGAGTCAATTGGAGGTGTACCTGTGGATGTATTTCAAGGCCTACCTTCAAACTCGTACTTTGGTGCGAAAAGTGCAAATCAATCCCAGACCAACAACAAAAGACATTGTGAAGATGCTGGAGGAAACAGGTACAAAAGTATCTATATCCACAGTAAAACGAGTCCTATATTGACATAACCTGAAAGGCTGCTCAGCAAGGAAGAAGACACTGCTCCAAAACCACCATAAAAAAAGCCAGACTACGGTTTGCAACTGCACATGGGGACAAAGATCATACTTTTTGGAGAAATGTCCTCTGGTCTGATGAAACAAAAATAGAACTGTTTGGCCATAATGACCATCGTTATGTTTGGAGGAAAAGGGGGAGGCATGCAAGCCGAAGAACACCATCCCAACCGTGAAGCACGGGGTGGCAGCATCATGTTGTGGGGGTACTTTGCTGCAGGTGGGACAGGTGCACTTCACAAAATAGATGGCAACATGAGGAAAGAAAATTATGTGGATATATTGAAGCAACATCTCAAGACATCAGTCAGAAAGTTAAAGCTTGGTCGCAAATGGGTCTTCCAAATGGACAATGACCCCAAGCATACTTCTAAAGTTGTGGAAATATGGCTTAAGGACAATAAAGTCAAGGTATTGGAGTGGCCATCACAAAGCTCTGACCTCAATCCCAATGAAAATGTGTGGGCAGAACTGAAAAAGCGTGTGCGAGCAAGGACAACAAACCTGACTCAGTTACACCAGCTCTGTCAGGAGGAATGGGCCAAAATTCACCCAACTTATTGTGGGAAGCTTGTGGAAGGCTACTGGAAACATTTGACCCAAGTTAAACAATTTAAAGGTAATGCTACCAAATATTAATTGAGTGTATGTTAACTTCTGACCCACTGGGAATGTGATGAAAGAAATCACTCTCTCCTATTATTCTGACATTTCCCATTCTTAAAATAAAGTGGTGATCCTAACTTACCTAAAACAGGTAATTTTTACAAGAATTAAATGTTAGGAATTGTGAAAAACTGAGTTTAAATGTATTTGGCTAAGGTGTATGGAAACTTCCGACTTCAACTGTAAATAGTTGGAAATCGTAAATTCCGCAATGAGTGGTTTGGAAGGAATCAGTGGCTAACTGCAAGCGTTGCAAAGCAATCACTAGCCTGCTATTCAGTGGAGAGGGTGTGTGGTCCAAGTCTGGGTTTAAGGGTCTCATTTACAAGCTTAAAATGATAAACATTCCCTTGCAACACCATGGGCCAGAAAAGGTTGAATACATTGGCAATGCTGTCAATCCAGCAAGACTTCTGCCGTGTTCAAAATAACTGGAAACTCAGAACTGGGAAATCTCAGACTTCTGTAAGTTCAAGACATGTTGTTACATATAAATTATTCATGCACTTCACATGGTACTTTTATACATGGTTAGCCTTCGGGCTCGGGGACCACGCCTAACCCCGCACGATCGGGAGTCTGTGTATGTTTCACTCCAGCGGGCTTTCAGTTCTCCCCGGAGAGTGAGTCGTGTTGCTAGGCACACCATGCTTATCTCTCACAGGGTGCAGCCATACTGCCTAGACTCTTGTGTGTTCCTCGGGGAATGAGCTATGCAGTAGCTAGCTTAACGAGAGCAGACCACTGCAGGACTAAGCACACTCCTTACATCCTACCAACACCCCCACGTATAGTAGAATCAACTATAACGTGGCGTGAGTTACAGCTGACCAACACGTATTAACTAAGATTGAGCTAAAGTGTGTGAGTTTGTGTGCTCTGCCCCTCCCCCCACGATCAGACAGTTCACACCACACTGTTGGCTTCACTTTCACAGAGAAACTACATAACTATTATGGTGTTTCATTGTGAGAGATGCGGGGTACCCCTGCCTACGGGCCTGCCTACGGGGGATGCACACTGCCTGCATGAGCTGTCTTGGGTTAGATCACGCACGGAGAGCGGTTAGAGAACCCAATAGTTGCTTGACCACAGTACCATCTGTAGCTGGGAGCGCCGCTATAGAGGCAACCCCGGTAGTGACGGAAGCAACAGAGGAGCTTTTAGCGAGAATGGCTACCGCCATTGATATCAAGCTGTAAAAAACTAAATCTAAGCAGCTCCTTATTCCCATCTGCCCCAAGTTTGCTTTTGCTTTCTGTGAATACTGGAGCAAAATGGGAGGGTGCTTCCGTTGCGACAACCAGAACAGGCTGTGGACTCTCCTAATGGATACAGAGTCCTTGGGGGCAGACCACTATCCGGTGATGCTTTGGCTTCAGTGGTGACTTCACGCCACAATCTTTGGCTGGCACAGTCTAAACTGCCACTGCCATTTCAGAAAACATTCTTGGCGTTCCCCTTCACGCCAGGTTCCACCTTTGGACCAAGGGTCGACAACATCATACAGCAGACTACAAAACTGCGCAAAGACAGAGACTTTGCAGGAGTTCTTGGCAACTTCCCGCTCTACCGCCACCCCTCGGAGGAGGCCAAAGACAGGGCAGGATGTTTCGAGGGTGCTCCAGCAACATCTTGGCCCCCCTCCTCCCCTGAAGAGACACCAGGAGCAGGGAAACGGGAACTGGCGTTTTACACCCCAACAGCACAAAGAAGGGTGTTATGACCACCCTTACAAGCCGCGGCATACGGCTAAGAACGATGGGCCCAGCAGTCCTCCTGAGTTGCCAAAGGGCAAACTGGGAGAGGCAGGTGGAGTCTCCCTGGGTACTAGGCATTGTCCTGGGTGGGATACAAACTCCAGTTCCGATGTCGACCGCCATCCTACAGGGGCATCTGGGTCATCTCAGTGGCAGATGGGGTGAGGAAGGAGGCTTTCCAGTTGGGGGTAGCCTCGCTCCTTAGCAAGGACGCAATCAGGAAGGTGGAGCCGCTAGAACAGCTAACTGGGTTCTACTCCACATATTTCATAGTTCCGAAAAAGGACGGCAGCTTTCAGACGATCCTGGAGCTGCCACTGAGACCCGACCTGCTCTCTCAGGCTCGGGGGACGCTTTGGCATCCGGACCCATGCCTCCTCCAGCTTTGGGCTTTGCCCCTGAGATGTGTAAATGGGCAAGTCTAGGCATTCAGGACAATGTGGTGAACATATTGCAGAACTCCATGGCTTTCTCCACCAACACGTCATATCAAATGCAGTGGGACATATTTTGTACTTGAGGGTCATAATGTTGCCCCCGAATCGTGTGATGTACAAACGGTTTTACACTTTTTACAGTCACTGTTTGAGGCAGGCCGTGCGGCATCTACTTTGAGAGTGTATTTGGCCACATTTTCGGTGTCCCATGATGATGCCCCGGAGGGACCCATGGGTGGCCAGCCATTGCTCTCCAAGTTTATGAAGGGAGATTGACGTCTGCATCCAGCGAAGGCCCATTTGGTGCCAAACTGGGACCTTAACGTGGTGCTGTCAGTACCTATCCATGAAGGTGACATTCCTGTTGGCTATAACTTCCGCTAAGAGGGTTATTGCACTTCATGCTCTTTCAGTGAGTGCTGAATGTTTCTGAATGGGTGCAGACAAGGGGAGTGTTATCCTCCGGCCTAACCCCTCTTTCTTGCCAAAGGTCCTGTCTGACAGACATGTGAACCGGCCCTTACATATGCACATCCCATGGCTAAGAGTGTGCTGTGCACTAGACACCTACGTTATACGGACTAAGACATTATGACAGTCGGATCAGCTGTTTGTGTGTTATGGTCAGAGAGTTCTGGGGAAGAGCCTATCAAAACAGAGATTCTCACATTGGATTGTGGACACTATTACTAAAGCATAATCAGCTGGCCAGCCGGTCTTTGCTGTGGTGGTGCATTTTACTAGAGGAGTAGCTACATCGTGGGTCCTGCTCCGAGGAGTTCCCCTTGATTAAATTTGCGCCTCGCCCAGTCGGGCGTCGTCTAGCACTTTGCTAGGTACTATCGAGTCAATGTTACTGCCGCCAACCCGGCCTGGACGGCCATGTTGGATGTTGCCTCCACTTCCCTGGAGGGGGATGGAGTGACACAGCAACCATGATTGCCCTTAGCTCAGTCCTCTGGGATTTTGCTCTTGTCTGGCCAAGCCTAGTTCACCGATTAATCTGGTATTGTGATACCATATTGAAGTGATCCAATATAGTGCTACATAACGAAGGTTACATATGTAACCACAGTTATGTGAGCTATTGGATCACTCCAATCCTCTTGTCTGTGATCTACGGCGCCTCGAAAAGGACACAAGGCGGGAGTAGTGTGGCGACAGCTATTTAATATGGTCAGCCGCAGCACTACCCAGTACATGGGACTAATGACTTTGTGGCTGTGGTAACTAGTGATGACTGCGCTGCAACTTCGGTCAGGGATGGTGGGATGGTTTTGCTGAATGAAATCATGGGAGTTTCTGTATATAATTCTATAGGTTTTTGAGAGTCTATTTAAAATATTTACAGATGTTATTAGACAAAGTCAACCCGAGCAACATATAGCAGGGAGTTCCAATATGATCAGAAAACTACAGGCGGTTTATATAGATCGCTGAAAATGGCTGTCCATAATTGAGTGTATTAGTCATCCCAGGGATCCTGCTTTGAAAACGTCACAGAGAAGCAATTTCCGATTTTGCTCATCACTTTATCACTAGACATGAAATCATACAATTGCGCTAAAAACATCACTAAATACTTCAAAATAACAACCCAAATGTTAAAAGTGGCAGAGTTGTCCTTTAACATTTCAGACAACCATTTACACAGTGTACAAAACATTCCTAATATTGAGTTGCACCCCCTTTTGCCCTCAATTCATCGGGGCATGGACCTTACATGGTGTCAAAAGTGTTCCATAGGGATGCTGGACCATGTTGACTCCAATGCATCCCACAGTTGTGTCAAGTTGACTCAATGTACTTTAGGTGGTGGACCATACATGTCGTGGCAATTTCCTGTTTTACCAAATGAGGAGAGTTACAAACCACACACCAGTCAGAGTTATACTTAAACTTCATCTTTAATAATATGAGCTTTACCACAGCCCTGTGACTTTCAACAATTCACTATCTATAATGAATTGTTGAGAGTCCCAACATAATGGCAACTGAGATCTTTTATAGCAAAGATACACCCCCCTAGTCGACATGACAAACCACAGATAATAGGAACTGTTCACAAAGAAATACTTTTACTTGAGAGAGGAGTATCCCTTAGCCAGATTCCATTCGCTATAAATTATTGCTCAGTTTGGTCTCTAAAACGAGGTTCTAATCTTGTTCCTGATACTTCATAGTACAAAAACATTACCTCACTATCTGGAATGCTCTTTAGGCTTTATTGGCCAAAGACATCGTAAATCTCCTCTGTCAGTTTTATCTCATAGAGGCCCATCCTCAGAGGAACACACACACACAATAGTCGACAGATTCTATTCTGTCAAATAAAACAACCATTCTAATGCAATACAAAGATTATAATATAATCTTACAAGCACTATAACATAATCTCGCAATTTTCCACGACAACACATGGGAAACTGTTGAGTGTGAAAAACCCAGTAGCATTGCGGTTCTTGTCACAAACCGGTGCGCCTGGCACCTACTACCATACCATGTTCAAAGGCACTTACATTTTATGTCATGTCCATTCACCTTCTGAATGCCACAAATACACAATCCATGTCTCAATTGTCTTCTTTAACCTGTCTCCTCCCCTTCATCTACACTGATTGAAGTGGATTTTACAACAATAAGTGATCATAGCTTTCACCTGGATTAATCTGGTCAGTCTATGTCATGGGAAGAGTAGGTTTTCCTAATGTTTTGTACACTCAGTGTATATTCTGACTGAAGCGTCCACATTACTCTATCAATATATGCACTGCATTAAACATCAAGTGAAGCCGAGTCATGTCTGTATCTTTGCAAGGAGAGGTGGGTGTTGTACCCTCCTGCTGGTTCTTGGTTGCAAGGAGAGGTGGGTTGCTGTCCATCCCATTATATTCCAATCACATTCTCTATCAGAAAGCCTATCAGAGAAGCATCAGGAGTCCATCCAGCATAGAGAATATTGAACTCTGGCCAACACTATAACTCTACCTCAAGGCCAACATTCTGGCTCTAGTTCAGAGACTAAAATATAATTGATGTTGATCTGACAGAGTATTATGCTATAAACTTAAAAACTAGAATTTAAAATACTTGGGTTCACTGCCATTTTACTATGTGGCAATTAATTATTAAAACCAATGTCAGTATGACTGAAATGTTTCCAAAGCGGTTTTCCCTCTGAACAAATAAAGGAGAATGTGTGGAATAAGTCATTAAAACAGTTATGTGGATGACATTATCCAATCTTATTGTCCAATCTTACCCAGCAGCATTTAAATGAGCCATGAATTGACATAGTAACCTCATCAGTGGGACTGAAACCAATCTAGCCGCGTACGGGTTACAAAAATATGTGCAAAAATAAAAGTGCAAAAATGGTCAATGCAGATAGTTAAGTAGTCTGGGTAGCTATTGATTAGCTATTTAGCAGTCTTATGGCTTGGGGGTAGAAGCTGTTCAGGGTCCTGTTGGTTCCAAACTTGGTGCATCGGTACCGCTTGCCATGCGGTAGCAGAGAGAACAGTCTATGACTTGAGTGACTGGTCTTTAACAATTTTTAGGGCCTTCCTCTAACACCGCCTGGTATAGAGGTCCTGGATTGCAGGGAGCTCAGCCCCAGTGATGCACTGGAACGTACACACTACCCTCTGTAGCGCCTTGTGGTCAGATGCCATGCAGTTGCCATACCAACCAATGATGCAGCCAGTCAAGATGCTCTCAATGGTGCAGCTGTAGAACTTTTTGAGGATCTGCTGGCCCATGCTGAATATTTTCAGGCTCCTGAAAATATTAAAGCCTATGGCATTTTGTCCTCTGTCCCTGGAATTGGGCCTGAATTGTAATTGCCTTTGTGACAATCACTGTATAAACCAGATTATAATTAGTATTCACTGTGCATGAAATTGAGGATAACGTTTGGTAATTCGTTGAGTCTGTCGACTGCTTAAAATGTACAGCCTAGAAAGGGAAAGGGAAAAGGGGAGACCTAGTCAGTTGTACAACTGAATGCCTTCAACTGAAATGTGTCTTCCCGCATTTAACCCAACCCCTCTGAATCAGAGAGGTGCGGGGGGCTGCCTTAATCGACACATACCATTATATTGTTTGAGCTAAGAAAACATATAACTTGCAGTGAATAAACTCAGCAATGTCATATGCATTGCACCTAATGGTTACTCAGCATATGCCTCAGCCAAAGTTTATCTCAAAAAACGATTTAGTTGAGAAGTTTAACAGGACATTATCTGGATGCAGCTTTTTTCAAATGCCAGTCTCTTTGTTTTGGGATTCATTAGTTTTAATATTGGCTGCGTTTACACTGGCAGACCAATTACATTTTAGTCATTAGCAACTTACAGTAGTGAGTGCATAAATTGTCATACTTTTTTGTACTGGTCCCCCGTGGGAATCAAACCCACATCTCTGGTATTGCAAGCGCCATGCTCTAAAAACGGATCCACACAAGACCCCAATTTTGATATTTTTTTCTCCGCTATTGGTCTTTTGACCAATCACATATTTTTTCACAAATCTTTTTCGAAGCTGATTGGTCAAAAAATATCAGAATTGGGCTGCCTGTGTAAACTCAGCGAAAGTGTACCATACAGTACCGTCAGTAACTATTCATACCCCTTGGTTTATTCCACATTTTGTTGCGTTGCAGCCTGATTTAAAAATGTATTAAATTATTTATTTTCCCTCACCCATCTACACACAGTACTCCATAATGGCAAAGTGAAAACATGTTTAGAAATGTTAGCAAATTTATTGAAAATGAAATACAGAAATATTTAATTTACATAAGTATATACATGTTAGAATCAAAATTGTGAATCTTTCTGGGTAAGTCTATAAGAGCTTTACGCACTTGGAACTCTTCGAGCTCTGTCAAGTTGGTGGTTGATCATTGCTAGACAGCCATTTTAAAGTCAAAACTGTAACTAGGCCACTCAGGAACTTTCAATGTTGTCTTGAACGCCTTTTAGGTGTTCTAGGTTATTGTCTTGCTGAAAGGTGAATTTGTCTCCCAATGTCTGTTGGAAAGCAGACAAGCAAGTTTTCCTCTAGGATTTTGCCTGTGCTTAGCTCTATTCCATTTATTTTAATTTAAAAAAATCACTAGTCCTTGTCGATGACAAGCATACCCATAACATGATGCATCCAAAATATGAAGAGTGGTACTTTGAAAATATGAAGAGTGGTACTCGGTAATGTGTTGGATTTGCCCCAAACATAACACTTTGTATTCAGGACAAAGTTAATTTCTTTGCCAATTCTTTTGCAGTTTTACTTTAGTGCCTTATTGCAAACAGGATGCCTGTTTTGGAATATTTTTATTCTGTACAGGCTTCCTAGTTTTCACTCTGTCATTTAGGTTAGTATTGTGGAGTAACTACATTGTTTATCTATCCACAGTTCTCCTATCACAGCCATTAAACTCTGTAAGTGTTTTAAAGTCACCATTGGCCTCATGGTTAAATCCCTGAGCTGTTTCCTTCCTTACCGGCAACTGAGTTAGGAAGGACTCTTGTATCTTTGTAGTGACTAGGTGTATTGATACACCATACAAAGTGCAATGAATAGCTTCAGCATGCTGAATGGGATATTCAATTTCTGCTTTTTTGTTTTACCCATCTACCAATAGGTACCCTTCTTTTACGAGGCATTGGAAAACCTCTCTGGACTTTGTGGTTGAATCTGTTTGATATTCACTGCTCAACTGAGGGACCTTACAGATACTGTAATTGTACTGTATGTGTGGGGTACATAGATGAGGTAGTCATTCAGAAATCATGTTAAACACTATTATTGCACATTTGCTCAACAAGTAACATAAGTCCATGCAACTTATGTGACTTGTTGAGCAAATTTTTCCTCCTGATCTTATTTAGGCTTGCCATAACAAAACAGGTTAAATACTTAGATTCAAGACATTTCAGTTTTTCATTTTTAATACATTTGTAAAAATGTCTAAAAACATACACTTTGACATTATGGGGTATTGTGTGTAGGCCAGTGACAATCTCAATTTAATAAATTTTAAATTCAGGCTGGTCAGCCCAATGCTAACCCTGAATTAAAGGTTAATTGACATTGTGCTTTGCAGAAATGCTTAACAGACTCATGTCCTCGGTGGACAATAAGGAGAGTAATATAGCGGAAAAGTTTATAAAGTCGATTGATGTTACGGTTGCCCTTTTCATGTCATTTAAAGTGAATATACTATTTGTTTGCTACCATTTTGGGGGATGGTCAGACATTTACCCATGACCCTTTGAGGCGTCAGATACTTTATTTTGTCATTCCATGCACTTAAGTTTTCTTCCGCGGATTTGGTGTGATTGTTGGAAGATGACTGTTTGAGTTCAGCACAATGAATAATGAATGTGAATCAGTGCCTGTGTGAGTTGTCTGTGCTTCTCCTATAAAGTCCACTGGACCATGGAAAGCACCTCATGCCTTTAAAGCCCACTGCGGATAGACTGTGCAGCTCTGACTATCAAGGAAATGAAACAATAGCTTCTGATACTTCATTAACTGGGTTCTTCTGAGACACCCTGTGCCAATAGCGTGAAATTATTCATGTTACTTACCCTGTCTAAAAGTGTGTCATTGTGTTACATTTTGGACATGGTCACCTTGACAACATTACCCAGACTTACAATAGAAAATGACTGTCAGCATCAAAAGATTATCATATTTTCTCTCTTGTATTTCCTGCGATTCTTATAAATCATAGCAACTTCTCTTCTACATGGCTCCATAGCAGTACTGTACTGGTGATTTAAGATGGCCAGTTACTGTAGGTGTTTTAATAGGGCACGTCTCAGACGCCCACCAAAGTTCTCAAATAACCTCTAATGAGAGCAGCTGAGACCCAGGAGACTGATGAAGAAGCAGTGGTGGAAAAAGTACCCAATTGTCATACTTGAGTAAAAGTAAAAATACCTTAATAGAAAATGACTCAAGTAAAAGTGAAAGTCACCCAGTAAATTACTACTTGAGTAAAAGTGCAAAAGTATTTGGTTTTAAATATACTTAAGTATCAAAAGTAAGAGTATGAATAATTTAAAATACCTAATATTGAGGAAACCAGACGGCAAAATGTTCTTGTTTTTTAAAGTTACGGATAGCCAGGGGCACACTCCAACAGTCAGACATTATTTACAAATGATGCATTTGTATTTAGTGAGTCCGCCATATCAGAGGTATCAGAGATAACGATAATTGTGTGAATTGGACCATTTTCTGTCCTGCTAAGCATTCAAAATGTAACAAGTACTGTAGGGAAAATGTATTATTTTCTTTAGGAATGTAGTGACATAAAAGTAAAAGTTGCCAAAAATATAAATAGTAAAGTAAAGTACAGATACCCCAAAAAACGACTTAGGTAGTACTTTAAAGTATTTTTACTTAAGTACTTTACACCACTGTGAAGAAGCTCTAATGAAACCATAATAAAGACTTCATAGCTGACACAGAGCTCACCATACTGTTGTAGGAAGGCTCCCCCTTTCATGCTAGGAGCTCTGTTTAATTACTGCAAAAACTGTCACTGGGCTGACACAATTACTTAAGTGGGCTTTTTAGCCACTCTGTAAGATTTGCTAATAAGCAAAAATGTGTAAGTAACTTTTCTGGAGTAGAATATTCAAATTAGGTAACAACTGATTGGCTAGCCCTGAAAAGTTGGTGCTAACCCTGCTCCAGAGCAGTGCCAGCTAGCCCTGGGCTAAGGTTGGTGCTAGCCCACTTTATGCACAAGAGTGTCTTAGCTCTGGCCCAAAAGCTCCCTTAGCCCAAGTAGCATGCCTACTTATTCAATTTCTGAGTTCACCATATTTTGTTGCCATCTAGTGGATGTTTGTGTGGCTCAAAAGCTCAGCACTTCAGAAACTGGTCTTAAATTATGTCAGTTTGACTTGAAATAAATAATATTAGCAATAATATTTTAGAAAAAAGTGTATTTGCATTAAAGCTGCAGTGGACTATACAACTTAGTTTGATCATGTAAACATCCATGCTATATCAAAGGGCCACACCTAATGTAAGAACAGTTTCATATATTATCCATTATTTTTGACTGATTCTATTAATCCATTAATTGTTGTTATTGAGTAATTGTGAAATAGAGACCTTCAGTCCATTGAATAAGTTGAATTTATGTGCTCTTTTCATTCAGTGCCACAGGAGAGCCATTGTCACTATAGTGGTTAGACCTACTGGACTGTGGTCACAAGAAATACAACAAGCCGATACTACTTTACCCCTTTGTTTATACAGGAACAAAGAGGAGCTCCCAAATAAGGCTAAGGCTACATGACACAGGTGTAACAGTATAACTTTAAACCGTCCCCTCGCCCCGACACTGGCGCGAACCAGGGACCCTCTGCACACATCAACAACTGACACCCACGAAGCGTCGTTACCCATCGCTCCACAAAAGCCGCGGCCCTTGCAGAGCAAGGGGCAACACTACTTAAGTCTCAGAGCAAGTGACGTAACTGATTGAAATGCTACTAGCGCGTACCCGCTAACTAGCTAGCCATTTCACATCCGTTACACTCACCCCCCTTTCAACCTCCTCCTTTTTCCGCAGCAACCAGTGATCCGGGTCAACAGCATCAATGTAACAGTATAACTTTAGACCGTCCCGACACGGGCGCGAACCAGGGACCTTCTGCACACATCAACAACGGTCGCCCACGAAGCATCGTTACCCATCGCTCCACAAAAGCCACGGCCCTTGCAGAGCAAGGGGCAACACTACTTAAGTCTCAGAGCAAGTGACGTAACTGATTGAAATGCTACTAGCGCGTACCCGCTAACTAGCTAGCCATTTCACATCCGTTACACAGGCAATTAAATTAATGATAAGAAGCACTATGCAGTTCAAAAAGTGTAATAGTTCATTTTCACGTAAACACGTTTCTCAATTGCTTGAACACTTCTCGAAACAGGTTTCAGTCAACGCAGCCCACTAAACTGAAGTGCATTTACCAAACGCCACATTTCTCTTGCTAAATGCTCAAACACCATCAGAATTTAAAATACCAGTCACAAAATTTGAAATCAAATGACATTGATAAAAATCACCTTGTCCTAGAGAGATTTACACAGTTACCAAAACATCACACCAGGGTAAGCCTACACGAAACACAGCCCTTATTTTAAGCATTTCTAATATCCCCTTTGGGAAAAATTAATGGTGGAAAAAACAATTGAACCATTTCCCTTTTTGACAACTAGGTTTTATGGGTATTATGACTCATACTGTGGTACTCTATTGTGGGGGACATCTAAAAGGTCCCTCCCATTACATGCTAATGCTCTGCTCATAACCAAGTGGGAAGGTGGTAATTTCCAGTTGTTATGAAGTAAATACTGGTTGGATGCACCGATTGGCTAATGGCAAATCATATGCATCAACCATAAACTAAAATTACAGCTATTGTGCTGGCAAACAAATTATAGTGTTCAACAACCATATCAATAGATTTATTTTTATAAATAATGTTTTGTTTCATTTAACTGCAGAAAATGCTGTTATGGAGATAATTGGCTTAGTAGGTGATATCAAAGGTCAGCATGTGGGAGAAGTCAGAGCTCAGAGATGTTAGATGAGTTTCTCACTAGTAATTACCAGTTGGAGGGGCATTCAAGTGGATTTTTCCCAGTCGTATGTGGTAAATACCAACTTCCCACTTGGTTATGAACGCAGGGTTATGCTCCACTATGGTGAGGCATGTAAAGACTGGTGACGTTCCTGCCTGACCACATTGCAGGCTCATGCCAGAACTCACGATGCCTGGATAGGTGGTTAACATATCAGTTAACCATACCATGTGATATTGCAATCTGCCCGAGTGCTGCCCAGTCGACGAGGTAGCACACAACCATTGGTTGATGCAATGCAATGTCTGCAATGTAGTCGGACAGGAACTCGACCACTGTGTTGGCACACCTAATAGTCATCCATACATGAAAGACTCCCTGATCATACCATAGACTTAGATTGACAGCTCTAGTTTCACAAAGCCTGTTTTAGCATGGGCTGCACCATTAAGGACATTCACGATTTTGAAGAAGTCAACTGGGTGGGATTTCCTTAAGGTTAAGGAAATATCACATAATTTAATCCAGGTCATCAGGAGGGATCAGCCAATTATTATACTGAGCAAATATTCCATGACTGCAGAAGGCAGAAAATCACCAACATTGCCTTTATACCCGTTCTGACGACACACTCCAGGTGATGCACCTTTTCAGTTTGTTTACCGTCTCAGAAGTAGAAGAAATATACTACTTTAAAATGGAGAAAGCCCTCAATGGCGCTGCCCATGCTTTTACAGAATCCATAAAAGCACAGGTGCTAAGAAGGGCCCTCTATCCACCTCTATGGATTTTACCATTTAAAAACAGGATGTCTCTAACCATTTAATATTGCGTTAGTGTGTTTGAAATGTTTTATATTGCTGTCAACATCTTTCTCTCTCTCTCTCTTTCTCTCTCTGTCTGTCTTTCTCTCTCTCTCTCGCACACATGCACTCATGCATACACGCACAAATGCATGTACGCATGCACACTTTCCCTCACTCTGTCCATTGTGTGTTGGTGTCTCCCATCAGCAGCTTCTCTTGTACTCTTTTATGAATGGATAAATGGCCATATTCCGAGAAACAGGATCCCCAACAATGTATAGTGTGGAGACTATACATTATACAATGGGCTACACTAGGCTACATCTCAGGGCCTTCTCTGTTGTGGGGAGGTGCAGATAATTTGTGTAGAACCTGTGTTTCTTATTCATTTGCTGTATAGATTACTCTAATTATAGTACATTTCATATAATGTAATGTTTGATTGTACAGTATGGTAGACATCTTCATCCAATAATTTTTTACTTTTCCTGACGCGACAGCAAAATAATTAATTGTGATGTCACAAGAAAAATCATATGTAATAGGGAAAATATTCATTTAACTCATTCTATCGCTATAATTTCAACCACCCAAAAGAAAAAAAACAAGAAAAACATTATCTGGATATTATTAAAGCGTGCCATGATTTTGGTGTAAGGAAATTGGATTTGTGCTTTATCAAGGATCATTAGGCTCCAATTACTGCGGAGGCTTCTATCTGCAGATTAAGCTATGTCCTTATTTCACTGTGTCTCTCAAACAGGCAAACACTGAAGCAAAAAACAACAACGGTCTCTGAAGCCAAGGGTCTGTGGGGTCTGTTAACATGGCCATATCACTCACACTGACAAGTCATGCCCTCCTAGCCTCAGTTCTTTTAGGCCTAAATATAATGATCTGTTTGGTGATTGCAGTCTTTTGTGTTATTGCAACCATAACCAAGGTCATACTGCAATGCTAATTCTTATCTTGATAACATTATACATAGACAAATATTATCTGCAGACTGCAGGAATGTTAGTCCGCACTGGATAGAGGAGGCAGACTCAATGCTGCAGGATTGTTTTGAGAATACTGATTGGAATATGTTCAAAGATTCATCCATCAACATTGAGGAATACACATCATTAGTCACAGGCTTCATTAAGTAATGTGTTGATGATGTTGTACCCACAAAAACAATCAGGACAACCACAAACCCTGGATGAAAGGAGATATCCGTACAATGCTGCGAGTCTGTACTGCAGCAATCAATGTCAGCAGAAAGAACCCTGATGATTCAGTGGTGTGCATCGTGTACAAGGAAAGCAGGTACGAGCTCTGCAAATCCATTAGGGATGCAAAAAGACAATAGAGACAAAATCTTGAATTGATGTTCGACAACTCAGACTCGCGTCGCATGTGGCAAGGACTACAGACTCACAGAATACAAAGGCAAATCCAGCTGTGTGGAGCCCACTGAAGCCTCCCTCCCAGACGAGCTTAACACATTCTATGCTCGCTTCAAGGCAGACAATAAGGAGCCATCCGGGAAGACTCTCGTTGCTCTGGACGACCGGTTGCTTTTGCTCTCTGAGGCTGACGTGAGGAAAACTATCAAAAGAGTGAATTCTCACAAAGCCTCTGTCCCAGATGGGATCCCTGGCCGCGTCCTCAGAGTGTGTGATGGCCAGCTGGCAGGTGTCTTCTCAGACATCTTCAACCTGTCCATGTCCCAGGCTGTAGTCCCCACCTGCTTCAAGGAGACCACCATCGTCCTAGTGCCCAAGAAAAACAAGGTGACATGCCCAAACGACTATCGCCCCGTCGCGATAACCTCAGTCATCATGAAGTGCTTCGAGAGACTGGTCATCGTTCACATCAAGGCTAGCATGCCAGGCACAGTGGACCCGCTCCAATTTTCCTACCGCTCCAACAGATCCACGGAAGATGCCATTTCGATCACTAATCACACAGCTGTAACACATCTGGACGAGAGGAACACCTATGTGAGAATGCTGTTCATTGACTACAGCTCAGCATTCAACACCGTTGTTCCCTCCAAGCTCAACACCAAGCTCAGAGCCCTGGGTCTGGACACCACTCTCTGCAACTGGATCCTGGACTTCCTGACGGGCAGAACACAGGCTATGAAGATTGGCAACAACACCTCGACCACACTGACACTTAACACTCGGGCCCCCCAAAGTTGTGTCCTCAGTCCTCTGCTGTACTCCCTGTTCACCCACGACTGTGTGGATTTGCACGACACCAACTCCATCATCAAGTTTGCTGACGACACCACGGTTGGTTGTAGGCCAACAACGATGAGTCAGACTATAGGGAGAAGGTAAGTGAACTGGCATTGTGGTGTCATGATAACAACCTCTCCCTCAACGTTGACAAAACAAAGGAGTTGATTGTTGACTTCAGGAAGCAGAGGAGGGAGGGGTTCTTGTCATGGACCAACAACACCACCACTCTTGTCAAGAGGGCGCAACAGTGTCTCTACTTTCTAAGGCGTCTGAAGAAATTGGGTATGGACCGTCCCAGGTCCTCTCCAAATACTACCGCTACACCATTGAGACCGTTCTGACCGGTTGATTCATGGCCTGGTAGGTTTAATTGCTCCGTCCAGAACCTCAAAGCTCTCCTCCAGCAGATGGTGAAGACGGCCCAGTATGGGACCGTGCTCCCACTCATCCAGGACACCTACTAGAAGCAGTGCCTGGGGAAGGCACGCAGCATCATCAAGGACCCCACACACCCCAGCCACGAGCTCTTCCGTCGCTTACCGTCGGGTAGACGTTATCGAATTTGAGGTCTGATACCAACGGGCTCAGAGACA
Organism: Salvelinus alpinus; assembly: GCF_045679555.1. Taxonomy (NCBI): domain Eukaryota; kingdom Metazoa; phylum Chordata; class Actinopteri; order Salmoniformes; family Salmonidae; genus Salvelinus; species Salvelinus alpinus. The sequence goes on along the minus strand of NC_092088.1, from coordinate 57,018,007 downwards.
GTTTCTATCTACAAGCCATCAGACTGCTGAACTGGACTGACCACCTGCTCTGATTCTCCGCACCTTAGCACACATGCACTCACTCATGCACTCACTCATGCACACACACACACACACACACACACACACACACACACACACACACACACACACACACACACACACACACACACACACACACACACACACACACACACACACACACACACACACACACACACACACACACACACACACACATGCTAAACACACATCACAACTTCTGCAACCAAAGTCTCATTATACTGCTCAGTTTATACACTGCCCCCCATTCCCCCTTCCCCAATACACTTTTAAATATTGGACTTTAAATGGTCTCTTCCTGTATTATACTTATGCTGTAATATTTATTCTACTGAGCCATTTACTTTATGTTCGTATTATCTTTTATTATTTGTTATTATTGTTGCATTGTCGTGAAGGAGCCTGCAAGTAAGCTTATCGTTGGACGGTGTATACCATACCTACTGTATCCCGTGCATACGACTAATGTCAAGGTCCTAACATGCACTACCATTCAAAAGTTTGGGATCACTTAGAGATGTCCTTGTTTTTGAAAGAAAAGCAACATTTTTTGTCCATTAAAATAACATCAAATTGATCAGAAATACAGTGTAGACATTGTTAATGTTGTAAATGACTATTGTAGCTGGAAACAGCTGATTTTTTAATGGAATGTCTACATAGGCGTACAGAGGCCTGTTATCAGCAAACATCACTCCTGTGTTCCAATGGCACATTGTGTTAGCTAATCCAAGTCTGATTAAAGAAGCAATAAAACTGGCCTTCTTTAGACTAGTTGAGTATCTGGAGCATCAGCATTTGTGGGTTCGATTACAGGCTCAAAATGGCCAGAAACAAAGAACTTTCTTCTGAAACTCGTCTGGCTATTCTTGTTCTGAGAAATGAAGGCTATTCCATGCGGGAAATTGCCAAGAAACTGAAGATCTCATACAATGCTGTGTACTAATCCCTTCACAGAACAACGCAAACTGTCTCAAACCAGAATAGAAAGAGGAGTGGGAGGCCCTGGTGCACAACTGAGCAAGAGGACAAGTACATTAGAGTGACAGCTTCATTAAACTGGAAGCTTCATTAAATAGTACCCGCAAAACACAAGTCTCAACGTCAATAGTGAAGAAGTTGCAAAGAAAAAGCCATATCTCAGACTGGCCAATAAAAAAAAAGATTAAGATGGGCAAAAGAACACAGGCACTGGACATAGGAACTCTGCCTAGAAGGCCAACATCCCGGAGTCGCCTCTTCACTGTTGACGTTGAGACTGGTGCTTTGTGGGTACTATTTCATGAAGCTGCCAGTTGAGGACTTGTGAGCATCTGCTTGAGTGTGATCATATTTAATCCCCAGTAGTACTCATGAGTACATTTTATACATTCAGCTTTGTGCAGTTGCCCTACATGAGGACCGTATCGATAGACACAGCTTTCAACAAAGTCCTAACAAATGAACTATCTGCAAGTTTTTACCCTAATCTGTACGGATCTGATACAAAAATCACAAAGAAATCCCATATACTATATATATAAATGACAAATAGAATATATTGTAAAACCATGACCCTAACATGAAAACAATGGAACGTTTGGGCTATACAGACCTAACACAAGCATCACAGAGAGAGGGATAGGGACAGCAGAGAGTGAGAGAGAGACAGAGTGAGGGGACCTGATTTAAACCCAGACTGAAGAGAGTGTTTGACCCTGGGGAATATACGTCATTGAAGAAGAGGGGGTCATCGGCACAAGTTCTCATGACATAACAAGACGGATGATCCTGTCAGTGCTTTAGCTTAGCCCAGGCCAGCCTCAGACCTCCCTGTTTAGACACACTGCAAATTGAAGGCAGGACAGATGGCAGTGTTTCATAAACCCTCTCTGGCATGAGCTGCTCAGAGGATATGAAATCACATTTTCATCCTCATCAATGATCTCCCTCACGGTTTGCTCACAGAAGCTATATGACAGGATTTGTCTGAAATGGGTCTGACCTAGATTTGGTTTTGCCCTCTGCCCTCAATCACAAGGACTGAATCATTCTCTTTGGACTATCATTATTCAATAACATGCTTTTTGTTTGTCTACTGCACCTGGCTGAACATTTTGGTGTTTGCACTAGCACTATATTTCAAAGGCCAGTGTCTGATATATCCCTAAGTGTTAATTCATTTGTTTACATCATTAAGCCTTTATGTATGTGTTACAAATGACCAAAGGTGTCTGACTGTATAATAAGTACAGCGTCATAATACAATGGGACGTTTGGGCATTTATGTATGTGTTATAGTGACCAAATGGGTCTGACTTTATACTAAGTGTAATGTCATATGATACAAGGCATTTATTTATGTGTTATAAATGACCAAAGGTGTCTGACTTTAAATTAAGTACAGAGTCATGCGATATAGAGTCTTTATGGATGTGTTATGAATAACCGAAGGTGTTTCACTTCAAACTAAGGATTACAGGACACTACGTCAAGTGTCAATAAATAGGTTATTAACGTTCTGCTTATTTATGACGGTTCTCTCATGATCCACAGGTTACAGTAGGGTGTGAGATGTATTTAAATGGGTTGATGAACTGCAAATCTTGCGTGCGTGCGTGCATGCGTGCGTGCGTGCATGCGTGCGTGTGTGAGAGAACCAAGATGATTTGGAATAGTCCAACCTGAGACTCCCGCACCAGGTATTCCTCTTCTTTTTCCATGCTGGAAAGCAAGACTTGATTACAAACTGTTACAATTGTGCCAACATTTTGTGGCTGATCTTTCACCGAGGGAGTTGGTGAATGTGTCAAAGACCTGATTGTGCCCAGAACCTTGCGGTATGGCTCGTTTTTGTTGTGTGCATGTTGTTGTACTGAGGAACATGTAACTTGGTTCCAGAAGAAAATACACTTTCATTGTCTTTAGGTTGGGGGCTTTCATCAAGGTACAGTTGAAGTCGGAAGTTTACATAAACTAAGTTGACTGTGCCTTTAAACAGCTTGGAAAATTCCAGAAAATGATGTCATTGCTTTAGAAGCCTCTGATAGGCTAAATGACATAATTTAAGTCAATTGGAGGTGTACCTGTGGATGTATTTCAAGGCCTACCTTCAAAATCAGTGCCTCTTTGCTTGACATACTGGGAAAATCAAAAGAAATCAGCCAAGACCTCAGAAAACAATTGTAGACCTCCACAACTCTGGTTCATCCTTGGGAGCAATTTCCAAACGCCTGAAGGTACCACATTTACCTGTACAAACAATAGTATGCAAGTATAAACACCATGGGACCACGCAGCCGTCATACTGCTCAGGAAGGAGACGCGTTCTGTCTCCTAGAGATGAACGTACTTTGGTGCGAAAAGTGCAAATCAATCCCAGAGCAACAGCAAAGGACCTTGTGAAGATGCTGGAGGAAACAACAGGTACAAAAGTATCTATATCCACAGTAAAACAAGTCCTATATCTACATAACCTGAAAGGCCGCTCAGCAAGGAAGAAGCCACTGCTCCAAAACCGCCATAAAAAAGACAGACTACAGTTTGCAATTGCACATGGGAACAAAGATCGTGCTTTTTGGAGAAATGTCCTCTGGTCTGATGAAACACCATCCCAACCGTGAAGCACAGGGATGGCAGGATCATGTTGCGGGGGTGCTATGCTGCAGGAGGGACTGGTGCACTTCACAAAATAGATGACATCATGAGTAAAGAAAATGATGTGGATATATTGAAGCAACATCTCAAGACATCAGTCACGAAGTTAAAGCTTGGTCGCAAATGGGTCTTCCAAATGGACAATGACCATAAGCATACTTCCAAAGTTGTGGCAAAATGGCTTAAGGACAACAAAGTCAAGGTATTGGAATGGCATCACAAAGCCCTGACCTCAATCCTATAGAAAATGTGTGGGAAAAACTGAAAAAGCATGTGCGAGCAAGAAGGCCTACAAACCTGACTCAGTTACACCAGCTCTGTCAGGAGAAAGGGGCCAAAATTTCCCCAACTTATTGTGGGAAGCTTGTGGAAGGATACCCGAAACGTTTGACACAAGTTAATCAATTTAAAGGCAATGCTACCAAATACTTATTGAGTGTATGTAAACTTCTGACCCACTGGGAATGTGATGAAAGAAATAAAGCTGAAGTAAATAATTCTCTCTACTATTATTCTGACATTTCCCATTCTTAAAATAAAGTGGTGATCCTAACTGACCTAAGACAGGGAATTTTTACTAGGATTAATGTCAGGAATTGTGAAGAACTGAGTTTAAATGTATTTGGCTAAGGTGTATGTAAACTTCTGACTTCAACTGTAAGTGTTCCTTGGTGTAATGTCGTCTCCAGCCTATTGCACATAATTTAAGAGCGCATACCATCCTTCAACACAACATGTCACTCTTTATAAAGCACATGTTTATATCATATTCAACCTAGTGGGTTATGTCGCATTTATGAACCCTTTATAAAGCATGACATACGGTTGTAAATGCTTTGTAACATGTTTATGTAGTGGTTATTATGTCATTTCACAGGTCTTTGAAATATTTTGCAGGCCTTTGAAATATTTTGCCGCTTTTTAACAAACTTCGCAGGCCAAAATATTTCTCTGGACAAAATATTTTGTAGCCTTTTACCAAACTTTGAAGCCTTTTACCAAACTTCACAGCCTATTATTTTGAAAGGTAGTTTGCCCCTTAGGGCCACAGTATTGAATACTTGCAGTAACAGTTTGTGGACGCATGAGGGAACCAGCGAGTAGGCAAACAGACTCTGTTATACTAACCAATGATTCATATATTATCTGGCTATGGTAGGGACCGATGGCAGAGCTGAGGGGTATACTACAAAGCAGCATAAGGGAGTTAGCCAGCTAACTTGCCTAAATATTCTGAAATACTTTTTATTTTAAATAAAGATAAGCTTGAAATGGGAATGGTCTAATAGACTCAACAAACAGAAACACATATATACAGTACCAGTCAACACTTTGGACACAGCTACTCATTGCAGGGTTTTTCTTTATTTTTACTATTTTTTACATTGTAGAATAATAGTGAAGACATCAAAACTATGAAATAGCACATATGGAATCATGTGGTAATGAAGAAAGTGTTAAACAAATCAAAATATATTTTATATTTGAGATTCTTCAAAGTAGCCACTCTTTGCCTTGATGACAGCTTTGCACACTCTTGGCATTCTCTCAACCAGCTTCATGAGGTAGTAACCTGGAATGCATTTCAATTCACAGGTGTACCTTGTTAAAAGTTTATTCGTGGAATTTCTTTCCTTGTAAGGCATGACGCTGGAGAATAGAAGCAGGTACGGGGAGTTGACATTAAATTAGGAACAGACATGCAACAGGACAGGAACAGCGAAACACAAAGACAGACGACAAACAATGCAGCAGCGGGGAACAGAGCTGGTTGAACTGGGGAGGTAATAACAGGGGAGGTAATAAACAGGTGATTGAGTGAGTCCAGGTGAGTCCAATATTGCTGAAGCACATGACGAAGGAAGGCAGGTGTGCGTAAATGATGGTGGCAGGAGTGCGTAATGCAGGGCAGCCTGGCGCAGAACGAGAACAGGCGTGACATTCCTTCTTAATGCATTTGAGCCAATCAGTTGTATTGTGACAAGGTGTCACGCCTGTTCCCGCTCTGCCTCTCCAGCACTCAAGGGTACCAGACTGCCTTCATTACGTACACCTGTCATCATCATTATGCGCACCTGCACTTCATCACCGGTCACCATCACGCGCAGCAGTGCTTCATTGAACTCACCTGGACTCCTTTAATTTGTTGATTGCCTTTCCCCATGTGTTCCCATGTGTTCCCTGTATCAGTATTTTTGTGGTTTCCGTTTCCCCTGTCCAGACGCTGTCCGTATTCTGTTTCATGTCTGTAATTCATTAAATGTTCACTCCCTGTACCTGCTTCAGGTAGGGGTGGGTACACAGAAGATAGTCCTATTTGGTGAAAGACCAAGTCCATATTATGGTAAGAACAGCTCAAATAAGCAAAGAGAAACTACAGTCCATTACTTTAAGACATGAATGTCAATCAATCCGGAAAATTTCAAGGACTTTGAAAGTTTCTTCAAGTGCAGTCGCTAAAACAATCAAGCGCTATGATGAAACTGGCTCTCATGAGGACCGCCAGAGGAAAGGAAGACCCAGAGTTACCTCTGCTGCAGAGGATAAGTTCATTAGTGTTACCAACCTCAGAAATTGCAGCCCAAATAAATGCTTCACAGAGTTCAAGTAACAGACACTGCTCAACATCAACTGTTCAGAGGAGACTGTGTGAATCAGGCCTTCATTTACATTTACATTTACATTTAAGTCATTTAGCATATTCGCTCTTATCCAGAGCGACTTACAAATTGGAAAGTTCATACATATTCATCCTGGTCCCCCCGTGGGGAATGAACCCACAACCCTGGCGTTGCAAGCGCCATGCTCTACCAACTGAGCCACACAGGACCACGTGTGGTCGAATTGATGGTCGAATTGCTGCAAAGAAACCACTACTAAAGGACACCAATAAGAAGAGACTTGCTTGGGCCAAGAAACACGAGCAATGGACATTATACCGGTGGAAATCTGTACTTTGGTCTGATGAGTCCAAACTTGAGTTTGTTGGTTCCAACCTCCATTTCTTTGGGAGACGCGGAGTAGGTGAACGGATGATCTCCACATGTGTGGTTCCCACCGTGAAGCGTGGAGGAGGAGGTGTGATGGTGCTTTGCTGGTGACACTGTCTGTGTTTTATTTAGAATTCAAGGCACACTACTGGCATGGCTACCACAGCATTCTGCAGCGATATGCCATCCCATCTGGTTAGCGCTTAGTGGGACTTTAATTTGTTTTTCAAAAGGACAATGACCCAACACACCTCCAGATTGTGTAAAGGCTATTTGACCAAGAAGGAAAGTGACGGAGTGCTGCATCAGATGACCTGGCCTCCACAATCACCCGACCTCAACCCAATTGAGATGGTTTGTGATGAGTTGGACTGCAGTGAAGGAAAAGCAGTCAACAAGTGCCCAGCATATGTGGGAACTCCTTCAAGACTGTTGGAAAAGCATTCCAGGTGAAGCTGGTCGAGAGAATGACGAGAGTGTGCAAAGTTGTCATCAAGGCAAAGGGTCGCTACTTTGTAGAATAATAGTGAATACATCAAAACTAGGATTCTTCAATGTAGAAAATTGTAAAAATAAAGAAAACCCTTGAATGGTGTGTCCAAACTTGTGACTGGTACTGTATGTTTAGATTTCTTAATGAATGCAAAAATCAACAGTTATTTCTGGTTGATTATCAAAATTAGCTGGCTAACTCATTGATCCTGTTTTGTAGTATACCCCTTTGATGATGATCTAGACATATATGTTCTGTTCATCATGTGATGCTCTTATCTAGGCCCAGTGTCTAAAGAAAGGATCAGTGTCCACTGTGTAATTTTATTCAAAACCATTGGCTTTTCATCACCATTCGATAAAAAAATCTTAATAATGCATCTAGGAAATAAAGACCTGTGAACACAGAGATACAATAGGCAGAAATATCATCTAGGAATATTTATGATGAATGTAAGCTTACCTTTTAAGTAGCTGATTAATAGATAACTTTCCAAGTCAAATTTGCTCTCTTTCAGTGCTGGATGGTCCTGCCTGACAGTAAAACAAACAGTTACACATGTTCTTTTATGTTGTGGCTATACTCAGACACGGAAAACTGTACTTTTTTTTCCAGTCAAAGGTTCCTCTGTGGATTTTATATGTTCAGCCCATACTCTTGCAATTACGTTAGGGGGCGTCCATAATGACGTCCACAATCCAATATGGCTGCCACAATACCATTAAATTGTGGTTTAATCAACCGCTCTACATGTCTTAAATGAAAGACAATTTTGTACTGTACTTATGACCTATAATCAAGACAATTTGTATGTAATTGAATTATGTTGGGAATCCAATATGCCCGCCATAATTACACTCAAACACCTTTGTCTGGATATAGAAATGGCAGCAGAGTGCTTGGCATGGCAACACCAAGTATTTTAAGACACAAGCCTCTTTGAGGATCAATGAGGCAACTTTGAGGCTCCAATGAAAGGAAAGAGAATCCAACCCTGGACTCGGAAACCCACTCCCTAGCATTACAACTTGCCCCCACTGTGGTATAACTTCTGCCTCCAGGATTGGGTTATTAAGTCACCTCCTTATCGTTTAGAAGTGAGCTTTGATTCATTGCTAATCCAAAACGGCAGCCTAAATCTAACATGAGCTTCCACTGGCTCAGTGCATTCGTGATGCATATTGGTATTTTCCGGTACACTCTTATGCTGTTTGGGTTGTGCTGGCACATTGCTTCTTCTAGAAAATCATGTCCACCATCCTGGCTGTCTGCCCTGGAGCTGCAGTATACTGTATGTTGACTTGGTGACATTATGGTGTATGGGGAGGATGCAACCACACATAATGACAAGCGCATAAGGCAGGTTTTCACCACAATGAACAAACACAACCTGAGACTCTTAGACAAGAAATGCCATCAACTTAGTGTGCCTTCACATGTCATAGGAATTGCATATCTCCAATGTAATGTCAATGCCATCCTGAATCTCCCAAAACTGTCATTTATAAGCCTAATTCACCATCAGTCCTCCCCTCTGGCAGTTACCAACAATTTTTATTTAAATGTTTGAGCCCACTTCTTTTCCTTGGAGCCAATTATAATAACCACAACATTAAAAAACATGTAACTATGTATTTTTGTCAGGCAGGACCATACAGCACTGAATGCGAACACATTTTACATGGAAAGTTGTCTAATACTCAACTACCAAAAGTAAAGATTACATTCATCATAAATGTTCATAGTTGATATTTCCGCCTATTGTTTTTCTATGTTTACAGGTCTATATTTCCAAGATTAATTAAGATATCCTTACACTTTTGTGTATGTATGGCAAACAATTGACTACTTGTTTTTAGTTATTTCAGAGCTTGCAATGTTGGGTTACATAAGTGTGGCCCATGAGTTTAGAGGGTGTGTCACAATGTCTATCAATTTAACCACTTTTGCAGTAAAATATTTTTACACAACCATCCATTTAATAAATTAGAGACATCATAGATTTGAAAATACATTGTTGTGTTTTGTTATACCTCGGGTAGGGGTATCTACAATTTTTGGGGGCTTTGCCACTAGCCTATATCTTCAAGGTATTTCCAGCTAGGATCGCTCTTTTCCCCGATGCTACTTCAGCCCCACTCACAGCTGTTGGGCAAAGAGGAACATTTTGGGATTAATTTATTCAAAGATCTCTCTAATGTTTTTCTGGGCCTGCAATAAACATGCAATATAATGTAATTATCTGTGTGTTGCTCTGTTTCTAGCAACAGAGATACATTCCTCTCCTCCAAAGTACATTCACTTAGTGGAAAGTAATCCCGCCCAAACAAAATTGAACATGACCTCTTCTACATTTCCCAAGAGAATCTTAATCTTTTGTATTTTATGGAAACAAATACTCATGTTTTTTTTACTAAAGCAATAAGTGACTTTTTACCATTGGCATGTGTAAGCAGCTTAATTATATCACCCAGAATAGCAAACGGATGATAGGGCCTAATGATGATGACCATTTAGACTGATAATGCTACTGAAGGTGATGATGAACAAGGTCAGACCTGAATCCTCATTACAACTCTGAAAAATTATAAAAATACCACAGCGAACCATTTATGCTGGCATTGTATTCTTGTTGCTTGGGTAAATTCCATTATGCAGCTTAGAATTTTTCTCACCCTGGTGTCAATGCAGAAATATTGATTGGGTCACATAGACCCATCGTGAGGAAAATTAAAAAGAAAAATGTATATTGATTCTTGACAATTCGATTGAAACCAAAACAACAAATTGCATTTATAATGATAAAACTCACTCAACACATCTAGGCCTAGGCAATTCTTTGGCAAACCAGTTACATTTTTATAATGATAGCTTATTTTCTTGGTCGGGTAGAAAAGGCTGAATCCATGGTAGGTTATTGTACTTGTTCAACAGCATCCATAATCAATCATCTTCCTGGCCTCAAGTCAAGTGTGTGCCATTTAAAACAAATTGAGATTAAATATATTAGCAGAGCCAAGGGAACTTGAGGTCAGTAACAAAGACAGGAAAACATTTCTGCCACAATGGTTTGAAATTGCCCATGGGAAAAGTATGTGATGTGATTGTGATAAGGTTCTGTATAGGGACCATAGAGATCCTATTAAATCACTATAGCGGTATGTCATAAACCCACAAAGTTCCAGAATGGAGGTGAAAATGGCAGCCATAAAGGTTAGGAAGAAATCCAAACCAGTCTAATCAGAATGAATGGCAGTAGAGGCATTATCCTGAAGGCATGTGATACATAAAAAATGTTGCAATAGAATTATTGTCAACCTAAAATATTGTCATATAATTATAAATACAGTTTATACGGGTTTTATACACATTTTCTGTATATAGCCTCTAAAATATATGTAAACAGACCATAAATGTCCACATTTTTGTTTTCTTGGAAAGCTGTGAGTTCTATTATATGATACAACATAAGTTATTGTTGCATTTACAACATTTACAATCCTATCACATCAACAGATTTCAACCAGCTGTGAATTGACTGCATTTTTTAAAGATACACTATGCAGAAATCACTCCGCCATTTCCTAGTTGCTTAAATTCTCTTTTCAGTTTATGTGACAAAACAAGCAAGTATAATGTAGAAAACCATTGTACCATCTAAACCACTGTGAAATATTGTATTTTCAGCTGTTTGAAGCTAGTGTACAAAACTGAAAGTAAAAGACCCCAAAACAAAATGTAATAACGGGAAGCATAGAAATAGCGCACATAGAACAGCTCTACCTCTTCTTAGACTTGCTTTCAATGCTTACATTTCTATGTGAAATTGGTCTTCACCCAGAAAGTTACATATTGCAGCTTAAAATGTAATGTTGGCATATTGTCAGTTCATTTGAAAAATGTTTGGAATCATTATTCTAAAACTGCCTGGCTAGCTATCTATCAAACAGTGCAGATACATTCTTCAAATACATTATTTTACACAATATCTTATCACAGCACTGGTAAACCATGGTTGACCAACTACCGGACCAAAATGGCTGACATTTATCCCAACATAAGCAGGTTCTAGCTGTTCTAATATTGTAATTCCCAATTCTACGCCAGGAACACTATCGCTCCATACGGCTGAAATTGTGTAGCTACTGTCTCTTTAAATGCGTAATTTTGCACTGCTCATGCTCGGAGCTTTGTCCAGGAGTTTCACCGTTGAAAAACCAGCTGTGTGAGCATCTTCACGTAGGGGTCTCGTGTTGTTATTCATCGGTGAATATCGCTCTCTCTGACAAGGATTAAAAGGATTTTAATGCAAATAACTCGTTATCTTCGGTGAATGCGCCTAACCTGGACGTGGGAAAAAGCGGAACGGAGAACGGTCAACTTGATCTATTTGTCCGGGTTGCTGCATTCTCCACCGCAGCGAACAACATCCAAAACCGACTCTTGCAATGGAAATAGGAATCCAGAACTAACATACATCCTGTGACCAACTCTTTTCTTCCAGTTTTTCTGGAAACATTAGGATGGCGAACTTGAAAATTGCTTGGGAAATACTTCATTTAGAATAGGCCTACAACTTATACACAACATTTTCTTTGGTTTTTTAAAATGGCTTCTTAGCCTCTGGGAATAACGGTGTGTGCATTCATTAGTTCAAGAAAGTTTAATAGGAGTGCATTAACGTCAGTGCAAATTTGCAGGCTTCGTTGTCCGATGATGCTCTAACGTTAGTTGCCGGAGATGACTCTAGCAATATGCTCAGATTTCAGAGTTATGTTTCTATAGCCTATAAATAAGCCTATTTGGATGTTGAGTGCATGCATTATTACGCGTTATTACTAGGCTATCACATGCATACGCCAATGCTTTGTTTACAAATTATGTATTACCAATAAGTGACGTATAGTTGAGTCACTCCAGCTGTTTAAGTGTGAATAAGGGAGTCTTCACCAGAAAAGTAGACCTTTACCTGTTTCTAAAGTAGAATGGGTGGGGACTGCCGAGGAATGCGTCGACGCACATGGACTAAATATTCAAATACGAGACCCCAGGACATACAAATATATTTTGGGGCATTTCTTATGCTGTACTTGGTGTTTTACACCGAAGCATCCGTCTCCAAGTCCTGTGATAAAAATTGCTTCTCTGGGAAATGCACCAATGGGACTTGCGTCTGTGACCAAGGATGGGTTGGAGACCTGTGTCAACACTGTCAGGGAAGATTCAAGTAAGTATCCACAAATATAATGTTTACAAGTAACATTCTAATGGAGTATTGAGTGGTTGTGTCTAGACTACTTTTTAACCTTTGTTCAAAGACAAATTCCACTAGACATTATTACAACCTCGGTCTGAAGTAGACAGTTATTGGCTTGCCGCTGATGCTTCAGAATCTTCAACCAATATCGAGAGCCATGACTCCGTAACCCGGCGCATTCCTTTGTTATTGCTCTCTGGCCACGCTACGATATAAAGTCTTTACATTTCCCGCAAGGGTGGTTTTTGTCCAAATAATTCTCTCAGGGGAACCTTATCGATGTCCCAATCAAATAGGCCTAGCAGTAGTCACCTGTAGACTCAACAGATATGTAATGCATAAAGCCATGTTTTTTTGATCTTGTGGTTGGGGCTTGCAATTGCTGTCATTTCATGGCTAACCTAACTTAGCAGGCGTTAAATAAATGCCCGAGCAGAGTCCCCAAGTCCAGTTTTCAGGGGAAACTGGAAGCTAGGTTGAAGATACTGTATCCCCCTGAAAACTGGATGCATCTAGGTGTTGCTCACACCACTAAGGGTGATTCCTGGGACACACTATTTAAAGGAGAAGTTTACCCAAAATCCAGAAACTCCCAAGTGATTCCACACATTAAAACAAGTTCAGTGGAGTTTGTTCTCTCCCTGTAGTGCTGTACTGAAACAACTGCCAAAAAAACAGGTCACGTGACTCATGACGTTGCCAGATGTACACCCAATACAATTGCAGTCAGTCTATAATCGTCAACGATAATCAGAATTCAACCGATATGAATCAGACAGTGGGGCGCCGCCTGACACACTAGTTGGTCAGAAAGTTCAAATCAATGTTTCATAATCGTGGTGTAGATGTACTGTAGACGAATTGCACTCAAAAAAAAATCTTCTATACTATGGGTCATATTAGCGGGCTATCCCGGGGACAAATTATCATTACCGCCTACTTGGAAATTACGATATGAAACGTTGATTTGAAGCTTCTGACCAACTAGTAGTGGGTCAGGCGATGCCCCACTGTCTAGTTCATATCGCGTGATTTCTGATGATTGTTCTCGACTATATCGACTGATTGGTTCTGTAAGGGGTGGGATGTAGGCCTAGCTCTGCTACACTGGCAGTGAATTCATGATTCAGAAAGTGTGGGCAAATTCGCTGGCTTTATTGAGCTACTTTTGTCAAAAGTACTAACGGATTTCAAATCAAATTTTATTGGTCACATACACATGGTTAGCAGATGTTAATGTGAGTGTAGCGAAATGCTTGTGCTTCTAGTTCCGACCATGCAGTAATATCTAACAAGTAATCTAACAATTTCACAACAACTACCTTATACACACAAGTGTAAATTAATGAATAAGAATATGTACATATAAATATATGGATGAGCGATGGCTGTGCAGCATAGACAAGATGCAGTAGATGGTATAGAGTACAGTATATACATATGAGATGAGTAATGTAGGGTATGTAAACATGATATAAAGTGGCATTGTTTAAAGTGCAGAGTGATACATTTATTGCATCCAGTTTTTAATTATTAAAGTGGCTAGAGATTTGAGTCAGTATGTTGGCAGCAGCCACTTAATGTTAGTGATGGCTGTTTAACAGGATGATTGCCTTGAGATAGAAGCTGTTTTTCAGTCTCTCGGTCCCAGCTTTGATGCACCTGTACTTACCTCACCTTCTGGATGATAGCGGGGTGAACAGGCAGTGGCTCGGGTGGTTTTTGTCCTTGATTATCTTTTTGGCCTTCCTGTGACATTGGGTGGTGTAGGTGTCCTGGAGGGCAGGTAGTTTGCCCCCGGTGATGCGTTGTGCAGACCTCACTACCCTCTGGAGAGCCTTACGGTTGTGGGCGGAGCAGTTGCCATACCAGGTGGTGATACAGCCCGACAGGATGCTCTCGATTGTGCATCTGTAAAAGTTTGAGTGTTTTTGGTGACAAGCCAAATTTCTTCAGGCTCCTGAGGTTGAAGAGGCGCTATTGCGCCTTCTTCACCACGCTGTCTGTGTGGGTGGACCATTTCAGTTTGTCCGTGATGTGTACGCCGAGGAACTTAAAACTTTCCACCTTCTCTACTACTGTCCCGTCGATGTGGAAAGGGGGGTGCTCCCTCTGCTGTTTCTTGAAGTCCATGATCATCTCCTTTGTTTTGTTGACGTTGAGTGTGAGGTTATTTTACTGACACCACACTCCGAGGGCCCTCACTTCCTCCCTGTAGGCCGTCTCGTCGTTGTTGGTAATCAAGCCTACCACTGTAGTGTCCTCTGCAAACTTGATGATTGAGTTGGAGGCGTGCATGGCCACACAGTCATGGGTGAACAGGGAGTACAGGAGAGGGCTGAGAACGCACCCTTGTGCACAGTGTTGAGGATCAGCGGGGTGGAGATGTTGTTTCCTACCCTCACCACCTGGGGGTGGCCTGTCAGAAAGTCCAGGACCCAGTTGCACAGGGCGGGGTCGAGACCCAGGGTCTCAAGCTTAATGATGAGTTTGGAGGGTACTATGGTGTTAAATGCTGAGCTGTAATCGATGAACAGCATTCTTGCATAGGTATTCCTTGTCCAGATGGGTTAGTAAGTTATTGGGGTGGTAAGCAAATTGGAGTGGGTCTAGGGTATCAGGTAGGGTGGAGGTGATATGATCCTTGACTAGTCTCTCAAAGAACTTCATGATGATGGAAGTGAGTGCTATGGGGCGATAGTCGTTTAGCTCAGTTACCTTAGCTTTCTTGGGAACAGGAACAATGCTGGCCCTTTTGACGCATGTGGGAACAGCAGACTGGGATAGGGATTGATTGAATATGTCCTTAAACACTCCAGCCAACTGGTCTACGCATGCTCTGAGGACACGGCTAGGGATGCCGTCTGGGCCGGCAGCCTTGCGATGGTTAACACGTTTAAATGTTTTACTCACATTGGCTGCGGTGAAGGAGGTTTTGGTAGCGGGCCGTGTCAGTGGCACTGTATTGTCCTCAAAGCGAGCAAAGAAGTTGTTTAGTTTGTCTGGGAGCAAGACGTCGGTGTCCGCGACGGGGTTGGTTTTCTTTTTGTAATCCATGATTGACTGTAGACCCTGCCACATATGTCTTGCGTCTGAGCCGTTGAATTGCGACTCTACTTTGTCTCTATACTGACGCTTAATTCTTGCCTCAATTCTTTGAGTCAAGAAATGTGTACTTTTTCACCTAAAACATTTGAGATGATTTTATATCATTATTTTATGAAGCAGACTGCCACAGCAGCGGAGATGGGTAACAACTGCACATGTGTGCTCTCGGGGGAATCCCTGCTACGTAGAAACTGCAAGTTATGCCCTTATAAACAGATGCAAGTTTTCTTTGGCGGATAAGTGAAGACAGCGTTACACGTTAGTTATACAAATTAATCAAACAACCTACAAATATGTCTGACTATGAAATACTCATGAGTGATGAAGAAAACAACTGGAGGTGCACAGATCGAACCGTATTTATTTGAGCCTGAGTATTCGGGCGAAGAATTGAGGCAAATTAAGCTTCAGATGGCCGCTGCTGCTCTTGCCACCTAAGACGCAGCAGTAGCTGTACCACAGATCCAACCCATCCCCAGGATCAAGACCGACTGTCCATGCAGTTGTGGCAATTGCGCTCCAATTCCTCAAAGGAGGAATGTATGTGCTGTGGAGAATTCGAATACGTGACTACAATACTTACAAAAATGGAGGATGATGATGAGGAGCAGTTAGTTTGCTTTTGCGACCACTGGGATTTTGCTGCCAACAAACTCTGGTGTCCTGAAAAAAAATATCTGTATTCCAAAAACGAATGGGAGACGCACCCCTGTTGGACAGTTATCTAATGAGTAAGAAGCCAAACTTTTTTGAATGATCGCTTATCATAAACCTCTATGAGCGGGATCGTTAGTGGGTCCATGTTTTCACATTAGCCCAAAACTCTAGCCTATGTTTTATTTATCACCATGATTTTTGGGATATTCCATTCTGCAGTGTAAGGTTACAGTGTCTCTCTCTTACACTGATGTTTAGGATAACATGGTTTCATATTAGTTGATAACTGATATTGAAAGGTGATATGATGCAGTCTAAATGAAAGAAGTGGGAAACCTGATCGCATTTCGCTCCATTGCATTGGCTTGACAGGAGAAAACAGTTCTGCCCAACAAATTTTTTTAACAGACAGCTGTGTTCTGTTCATTCTAGGCTTGCTAGCCAGCCAAGTTATTTGTTTATTCTGTTGATCTAGCTTGCTAACTAGCTGCATGCAGTGTCTGTTTATCTAACTTTAGGTTTGGTGTTACAAGTAAAATTAGAGGCTGAGTTATTTTACTCTTCTGTAAACAACTGAACAAGCCTAAAAATATGCAAAACTGTTAACAAAAAGATTGGACATTAATAGCAGAGGTTAATTTCTCCCTCCTTGTCTCTGCTTGAAGGACATATCACCCTGACACCCTGTTGGGAACCTCCCAGCCACTAGGAGAGTCACCATATCCCAGGATTTTATTATGGAGTGTGCAACATCACAGTGTTATATAGAAATAGATTCACCCATGTTATTGTTTATCATGCAGATTTGTCAGGACATTGTAATTTATGAAGCTCATTCTTCTTATTCAGATGTGATTTTCTGTCCCAGGGGATTGCACTGTGTGCAAGTCTTCAATTTAGACCACAATTAGTTGAATGAGGTGTTAGTAAATGGCTGGAACAAAAACATGTAAACTCCTGTCCCGTGAATGAAAATAATTGTGTCGGTCATGACAAAATGTGCCTTCATGTACTGAACAAGTTTATGAATGTTGGAAGTTAATCTACTTAAAATGTCCCTCACTTGGGAATTACCTATTTTGTACAATGGACTTTGTTTTAAGGACTCGTGCATAGATACAGGAAAACCAATAAAAGTGTTAATATTTATTCAAAATGACAAGTGTTGATGTCTCCATGTTTCTGGTTTTGAAGTTTGGGCATCTGGTGCCTGCAGTTCATCTGTCTAATCCCCTGCAAGGAGATTGAAATGCATCAATAACATTACAATGCTGTATTAATTTCATTGAATATATACAGTACCAGTCAAAAGTTTGGACACACCTACTCATTCCAGTGTTTTTCTTTAGTTGAACTGTTTTCTACATTGTAGAATAATAGTGAAGACATCAAAACTATGAAATAACACATACGGAATCATGTAGTAACCAAAAAAGTGTTAAACAAATCAAAAAATATTTTATATTTGAGATTCTTCAAAGTAGCCACCCTTTGCCTTGATGACAGCTTTGCACACTCTTGGCATTCTCTCAACCAGCTTTGTGAGAGTCACCTGGAATGCATTTCAATTAACAGGTGTGCCTTGAATGAGTAGAAACTGAAACACTGGAATGAGTAGGTGTCCAAACGTTTGACTGGTACTGTATATGTTTGATATGCATTTCTATAATTATAATGGACATGTTTATCCTTCATCACATGCCAGTATTTGTATCCAATGCATTTAGCTTACATTAGGATGAAGTAGCCTAGGCCGCCTTATCTAGTTAGCTTCTTATGGCTGCAATCCCGCTAACGGGATCGATATGACAACAGCCAGTGAAAGTGCAGGGCGCCAAATTCAAACAACAGAAATCTCATAATTAAAATTCCTCAAACATACATGTGTCTTATATCATTTTAAAGGTAATCTTGTTGTTAATCCCACCAAAGTGTCCGATTTCAAATAGGATTTTCAGCGAAAGCACCACAAACGATTATGTTAGGTCACTGCCAAATCACAGACAAACAGTAGTTTTTCCAGCCAAAGATAGGAGTCACAAAAAGCACAAATAGAGATAAAATGAATCACTAACCTTTGATGATCTTCATCAGATGACACTCACAGGACTTCATGTTACACAATACATGTATGTTTTGTTTGAACAAGTTCATATTTATATAAAGAAATCTGAGTTTACATTGGCGTGTTACGTTCACTAGTTCCAAAAACATCCAGTGATTTTGCATAGCCACATCGATTCAACAGAAATACTCATCATAAATGTAGATGATAATACAAGTTATACACATGGAATTATAGATATACCTCTCCTTAATACAACCGCTGTGTCAGATTTCAAAAAAACTTTACGGAAAAAGCAAACCATGCAATAATCTGAGACGGCGCTCAGAACAATAGTCAAATTAGCCGCCATGTTGGAGTCAACAGAAACCAGAAATTACATGATAAATATTCCCTTACCTTTAATGATCTTCATCAGAGTGCACTCCCAGGAATCCCAGGTCCACAATAAATGCTTGATTTGTTCGATAATGTCCGTTATTTAGCTACTTTTGTTAGCGCGTTTGGTAAACAATTCCAAAGTCACGAAGCGCGTTCACTAAAACCTGACGAAATGTCCAAAAGTTCCGTAACAGTCAGTAGAAACATGTCAAACGATGTATTGAATCAATCTTTAGAAGGTTGTTAACATAAATCTTGAATAACGTTCCAACCGGAGAATTACATTGACTTCAGATGAGCGATGGAACGGAGCTCCCTCTCATGTGAACGCGCATGGTCAAAGAATGGTCACCTCATGGCAGACGTGACTAATTCTCCTCTCATTCGGCCCCACTACAGTAGAGTCATCAGACAAAGTTCTACAGACTGTTGACATCTAGTGGAAGCCGTAGGAAGTGCAAACCAATTCATATCTCGCTGTGATTTCAATGGGATCTTGTTTGAAAATCTACCAGCCTCAGAATTTCCACTTCCTGTTTGGATTTTCTCTCAGGTTTTTGCCTGCCAACAGAGTTCTGTTATACTCACAGACATAATTCAAACAGTTTTAGAAACTTCAGAGTGGTTTCTATCCAATTCTAATAATAATATGCATATAATAGCAACTATGACTGAGGAGTTGGCCGTTTACTCTGGGCACCTCTGTGCACCTTTCATCCAAGCTACTCAATACTGTCCCTGCAGTCATAAGAAGTTAAAACAAATGGGGATTGGAAATGGAAAAAATGATTTGCTACATGTCTTTAGCTGGCTTGCAAGTTCATTACTTCATAATATAAAAACACATTGCAATTTACACATTGCTGAATATACAATTAGGCCTAGTTTGTTTAGTTGGTCATCTCTAAACAGCCGATAAGCAGGACTAGAGTTCGCCTACTAACGTTAGCTAGCTATCACGTCCAACGTGTTAGCTAGCTAGCTAGCTTGGTAATGGGCTGATAAACAACATATGAAAGTCATTTGTTGAACATTTTAACATCATTTGGTGAATAAATCAACTTTATAGTTACATTTCGCGAAGTTCTCCTTATTATTTTTCTCCCAAGTGGGGACTTCTGTCTGTCTGTCATTATTTCAAAATGTTATTTTTTCCTGCGCCGCAAGGTGTTATGGGATAGCCTTCCTAGCGAAGGATACATGGGATGCTGCCTTCATAATCGCCCGAATGGAGGCACCTTAGATGGCAGCGTGTCACGCCATGACCATAGTTTGCTTTGTATGTTTCCATGGTTTGTTAGGTCAGGGTGTGATGTGAGTGGGCATTCTATGTTGTATGTCTAGTTTGTCTATTTCTATGTGTTTGGCCTGATATGGTTCTCAATCAGAGGCAGGTGTCAGTCGTTGTCTCTGATTGGGAGCCATATTTAGGTAGCCTGTTTTGTATTGTGGGTTGTGGGTGATTGTTCCTGTTCCTGTGTTTCTGTTCACCTTACAGGACTGTTTCGTTTTCGTTCGTTCACTTTGTTGTCTTTGTTCAGTGTTTCTATTTGCTTTATTAAAATATGGAAACTTACCACGCTGCGCATTGGTCCTCCGATCCTTCCTACTACTCCTCCTCATCCTCAGAAGAGGAGGAAGACGAGCGTTACACAGCATTTTAAGGTACCTTGGGATTGGGACAGGCCAATTTTACGTCCTGCCTAGAAATGCTGCCTTTCCTTGTCGATTGGGACACAGCCCATATCTCGTTCATATGCATCGTCTCTGAAGTGCTTGCTACACGCACAGTGGTGCAAGGTTGGCTGCAGGAGTATTTACATTGTATTTACTATTTCAAATTGCTACTAACCATCTTCTGCATCTCTCTGTATCTTTTATCGGAGAACAGTATAATTTGGTGCCTTCTTCCCTTGATTTCCTGTGCAAAGTGCAGCCAGGGACCGAACACCAGCTTGCTCTTGCTGCCATCTCTTTTTCCACTTTGCGTAACTAACTTTACCTGCGATATGCCTAACTCTGTCAACTGTCGCACCAGTGTCTTCTCCCACATCCCCCAAAACATTTAAAAAACATTTAACATTTAATCAAGCTCCAAAAAAGGGCATATACATATTTCATGTAGCAGGGTCTCCCCCACAAGGGCGCACATATGCGGTTGCTACCCATCTCCTCTGCTGTGGCAGTCAACTACAGAAAAGAATGATATAAAAGTACACATTTACTGAACCAAAACCGATAGTACTTTTGACAAAAATTGCTCATTCTGCCAGACGCTTCCAATAAAATAAGGAATTTGTCCACTTTTTTAAACTTCTGAATCATGATTTCACTGGCAACGGAGCTAGGCCTACATCCAGCAACGTCATGAGTCACGTGACCCGTTTTTGGCAGCTGTTTCAGTACAGCACTAAAGGGAGAGAGGAGGAGGAGTAGGAGAGGGAAAACTCCCCCAAACTAGTTTCAATGTATGGAATCTCTTGGGAGTTTCTGGATTTTGGGTAAACTTGGGTACATTTTGGCATCCACATGCTTTCTATCCAAATCAGTTTGTGCATATATTATGATGACATTCTGTCACGTTTTGGTCTTCGGCAAGGGATTTTTCGTCTGCTTGTGCACTTAGTAACTCTAGCCGAAGTCTATGCCCCTTCGTCGGTGATCAACTGTAGGGATTCTTCAATGTAGTGTCTGTTGTCATTCAACGAGAGACGATTTCATGCACATTTTACTTGAGAAATACTGCACCAAACATCTTAGTTAGATGTAAAATTGCATGACTAAGACTTCCTCGGCAAAAACGTCAAAATCAATGACAATTTCTTGAGTTATCTTAGATTAATTTCAGACTATTTTGAGGAAGTGTATACTGTCTACGGCGTCTCGAGGGATGTTTTTCAAGTGTTTTTTTAAGGGTGTATGTGAGGCACAGATGTTCACTTTGCCTAGCCAAGTTCAGCCAGGAGAAAACCGAACATAATATGCAAATGACTTAACACTCCCCCATCTTTCTTTTTCTGAGAGCCCAGCTGACGTATGATCCATGTCTTGTTTCAAACCACATATGATTAGAGGTTTAATCATGTTGTTGGGATGTATTTGCTTGACTGGATGTTTCATCAAGGTCTGATCTCTCTTTTTATGCCTTATGTTTTATAATGTGATAATATTTAGTCATCAAATATAAATTGTCAGTATCCATAATGACATGGCCATATCCATATCTGGTGTCAGAATGCTGAATGGACAGCGATACAGACGTCAAGTGGAATATGATCATAAGCTAGGT
Organism: Salvelinus alpinus; assembly: GCF_045679555.1. NCBI lineage: Eukaryota > Metazoa > Chordata > Actinopteri > Salmoniformes > Salmonidae > Salvelinus > Salvelinus alpinus. Next base: position 56,996,068 of record NC_092088.1, on the reverse strand, counting down.
CACAAGGTACTGATACTACTGATACTCAGCTAAGCTAAGCTACTGATACGGTTCTGCAGTGGCATCACTAAACAGCACTGCAATGACTCTGGTGCTCAATGCAGTTCTATCTCTGAGTCCACCATAATAGTCCACATAGAATGATCTGCCAAGTCTAGTTCTGTAGTCTGGAAAAATTCTCGATTTCAGTAGACATCCATTTTATCGATCATGACGTTGGGCTTGCAGTGGGCCTTTTGGCAAGGCAAGTATTTGGGCCCCACCCCATTTCGTCGAGAAGGGGGTAGCTGCAGCTCAATATGACGACCGGTGAGTGGGTGTGTCGAAATGAAAGTAGTGGGCGTGTGGAAAGGAGTGGGTGTGTCAAGCGCTCTGCTATAGGTTAGACGATTTTGATTAGGCAGTGTTTTTTTGTTTCTTACCGCGCAACTAACGTACCGCAAAAGTTTGGACTTCTGTTTTGAAGCCAGAGGATGAGTCTGAGTTATATGTTAGTTTTACACAAATAATGGTTAATGTTCAGTTATAAAACTGACAATTGTTTTTATTTTTTATTAAAAGTACTGATGGTGTACTGTTGCTTCATGCGTTGTATACGTGTTCTTATATGTGAATGTCACCCTGATATTGGCTACTAGGTAGCTACTACCTACGCCGTTGCTGAAGGACTCGGTCTCAGTGTTGTTGCCATTCATGCCCTCTACATGCAGTAGTAGATTGTAGGCCTATGCATGTATCAAGGTGACATGTAGATGGTTATCAATATTAGTTATTTCTTGTGTAGGTTGCTATCCTACTTTTAATAAAATCATGGGAGGGAAACTTAAGCCAATCTACTAAATTTACCTGAATCAAATATATAAACTGATCATGACTAGATTTAATCTAATTATCTGTGATTGGTTAGTCAACATGCAATAATACCTGTATACTGTCAATCACTAGCTAGGCTTCCATCCAATTCATTTTCATGCAGATATTCTAGAATCTGCATAAAGAAAATATGTGCTTTTTCCCACCAGTGGTATGTTTCCACAAAATAAACTTATTGTGGATAGAAATCAGTGCGTGATGATGTAGTGTACACAAAATGTACTTTTTTGCTTAAAGGGAGGCTTTAGGATTTTGTCATTGAAGCCTTTTATTTACTTCTCCAGAGTCAGATGAACTCATGGATACCATTTTTATTAGAGCCCGACCGATAAATCAGTTGACCAATATTATCGTCCGATATTGGCCTTTCACATAATTTTTTTTTATCGGTCTTTATTCAACAGATAAAGCACCGATATTATATACATAGAATAAACAAATAAGTCTGCTCATTTGCGGTAATTTTGTTAACATTTTCAATGCTTGCCTGTAGAGGGCGCTCTAAGAGCTGCTCATTGAACATCACTCAGCCCTAGGTCACAAAGTGAGAGAGAGTAGGCATGGCGGTTTGACAGTGAGTAGCTTGCCACACCCAGCGTATTTAAAAAGTAAATAATCAAAGTACACTTCACCAAGCAAGCAGCCCTGTCCTCATAACATTCTCACTTAGTTAACTTAACTGGCTAGCTAGCCAGCAAGATAGTTAGCTTAGCTATCTAGTGAGCAAGGTAGTTAGCTTAGCGAGCTAGCAATCTGTACTACTTATGTGCAAACACTAGACTGGCACCAAAGTGAACGCTCTTCCTTAATACAAAAATAACACTGTTACTGTCTGGGGATACTATGATAGCTAGGGTGCTTATTTAGTTAGTTTTCTGAAATCTGCAAAAAGCAAGACAGTTGACTCAGACCTATTAAGTCATGGGGCGGCAGGTAGCCTGGCGGGTAGGAACGTTGGGCCAGTAACCGAAAGGTTGCTGGATCAATCCCTGAGCTGACAAGGCAGTTAACCCACTGTTCACCGATGACGTGGATGTCGATTTAAGGCAGCCCCCCACACCTCTACATTTCAGTTGAAGTCATTCAGTTGTACAACTGACTATGTATCCCCCTTTCCCCATGTGCTTGCATTCATGAAAAGTAGCTAACGTGAGTTGGCTTACATTAGAATGTGTGACCAGTGCGGCAAGCATTTGCCTGCATAAATGTTTGCAATCATCAATGCATGCCCTTTGCAGTTGAAATGTATAGCCGATACATTTTGTATTGGATAACAGTAAGGAACATATGGGTTCTGTAAGAAAACATTGTCGTAATGAACAGTTAGCTTGTGTTTGTCACAATGTACTCTCATGGTTCGTGCTATCCGGGATCATTATGACATGCCTACCCCATTGAAGTTGATGTTTAAAATAGTTAAGGTAAGGGTTAAGGTCAGGGTTAGGTTACAATCCCATATCGGTCAGGCTCTAATTTTTATGTCTCTGTCCAGTATGAAAGAAGTTAGAGGTAGTTTGATGAGCCAATGCTAACTAGCGTTAGCACAAGTAATGGTATTCAATGGCTATCTGCTAGCACGCTAGTCAGAGATTCTATTAGCGCTAGTTAGCAACTTCCTTCAAACCGCACGCAGAGACATAAAAATGGTATCCACGAGTTCATCTGACTCTGGGGAAGTTGATAAAGGGTCTCATTGCTAAGATCCTGAAGTATCCCTTCAAACTTCCATGTACCGAATAAAAAATCAAAGTTCAATGTGTTTCCATCGCATTTTCAACTCTACTGATAGTTTTGTCACAAAAACTGGTGCATTAAATAGCAAATGTGCACCTGCACTCTAGCCAACAGCTCGCAGATAGTGCGGGTTGGCTAGTCTACATAATGAGATTATTAGGGATAAGAGCGAGAATATTTTTATTTGTCAAACGGCAGTCAAGCATCGATCATCATGTCACCAGAATAAGACCCTCGATATTTATTGGAAAGCAGCATCAAGCTCATCCAGTTTCCATCACAGTTGTTGTGTTTTTTTTTGTATGCAATTAAAACTGTGGATGGAAAAGTGGTTACTCAGAGGAATTATTTGTGTTTCTGGCTTCTTTAAAGGCCCGGTGCAGTCAAACTAGATTTTCCTGTGTTTTTATATTTCCACACTATGAGGTTGGAATAATACTGTGAAATTATGAAAAGAATGATAATGCCCTTTTAGTGTATGAGTTGTTTAATTAAAAAGACGTAGAGCGTAAAAATCGTCTGTCCTTGGTTGCAACACTCACTACCGAGTTCCAAACTGCCTCTGGAAGCAAGGTCAGCACAAGAACTGTTCGTCGGGAGCTTCATGAAATGGGTTTCCATTGCCGATTAGCAGCACACCAGTCTAACAGGCTGACTACACCACTCGCGTTGCAAAATAAATGTAGAAATCTATATTATTCAGTTATTGCACCCGCACTGCTCGCGCGCGCCAACAAGCTTTTTAGCCCTGTGTCCAAGGGCTAAAATATAAGTCAGTTCTATTTCTGACGCAGATCGCGCTGCAAGTCCTGCCTCTCCCATCTCCTCATTGGTTTATAGAAGCAGGTACCCACCTGCCATCTCCTCATTGGTTATATCCACGTGGTGACTGAAAGACGAAATAGGTCGGTGGCGGTAATGCACCTAATTTATGAAAGTTGCCAATCGCAATATAAAGTCAAGAGAAGAAAAAGCCAGGAAGGAGGAGAGATGACTAGAAACGATTCGGTTGACCGTTTTATGTGTGGATTAATTGGTGGAGTAGAGGACCTTGTGCATTTCAGGTAAAATAACAACTCAATGTTTATATCCCAGGACAAATTACCTAGCAACAGCAAGCTAGCTAAATAGGACAATTGTGCAAGCTAGCTAGCTCAATTGCCATAAATGTTTAATGCTTTTCGACCTGTCCCCAAATGAATATAATTGGTTCAGAGTTTGTTTTGATATTTTAACCTGCGTGTTGTGATCGTGTTTGGTGTGGGGGTACAAAATACATTTATGCACCATGTGTCACGATCGTCATAAGAAGCGGACCAAGGCGCAGCGTGAAAGAAAGACATCTTCTTTAATTCAATGAAGACGAAACAAAACGAACAAAAACAACAAACAGACGACCGTGAAGCTATATTAAACAAAATAGTGCTGACACTAAACACTACACATAGACATAGACAATTAACCACAAAAGCCTACTGTCTATGGCTGCCTTAAATATGGCTCCCAATCAGAGACAATGAATGACAGCTGTCTCTGATTGAGAACCATTCAGGCAACCATAGACTTGCCTAGACAACTATACTAAACACAACCCCATACACTCAACAAAAACCCCTATACAATACAACCACCCAAGACGAGACAAATACATACAAACATCCCCCTGTCACACCCTGACCTAACCAAAATATTTCAGAAAACAAAGAATACTAAGGACAGGGCGTGACACCATGGCGCACTCGCGCAGCTGGTTTGGGTTCCGTGTAAGATCACCATGCGCAATGCCAAGCATTTGCTGGAGTGGTTTAAAGCTCGCTGCCATTGGGACTCTGGAGCAGTGGAAACGTGTTCTTTGGAATGATGAATCACGCTTCACCATCTGGAAGTCCGACGGACAAATCTGGGTTTGGTGGATGCCAGGAGAACTATGAGAACTCTACCTGCCTGAATGCATAGTGGCAACTGTAAAGTTTGGTGGAGGAGGATTAATGGTGTGGGGCTGTTTTTCATAGTTCGGGCTAGGCCCCTTAGTTCCAGTGAAGGGAAATCTTAACGCTACAGCATACAATGACATTCTAGACGATTCTGTGCTTCTAACTTTGTGGCAACAGTTTGGGAAAGTCCCTTTCCTGTTTCAGCATGTTGAGATCGGTTTGGAAGAACTTGACTGGCTTGCACAGAGCCCTGACCTCAACCCCATTGAATATCTCTGGGATGAATTGGAATGCCGACTGCGAGTCAGGCCTAATCGCCCAACATCAGTGCCTGACCTCACTAATGCTCTTGTGGCTGAATGGAAGCAAGTCCCTGCAGCAATGTTCCAACATCTAGTGGAAAGCCTTCCCAGAACAGTGGAGGCTGTTATAGCAGCAAAGGAGGGACCAACTCCATATGAATGCCCATGATTTTGGAATGAGATGTTCGACGAGCAGGTGTCCACATACTTTTGGTCATGTAGTGAACAAATTATTTTGGTCAGTTAAGAACAAATTCTTATTTACAATGATAGCCTACCGGGGAACAGTGGGTTAACTGCCTTGTTCAGGGGCAGAACGACAGATTTTTACCTTGTCAGCTCGAGGATTCAATCTAGCAACCTTTCGGTTACTGGCCAAACGCTCTAACTTACCTGTCGCCCCAATTGATGGCTATACATTTTTTTTTGCAGCAATTAGACCTACAGTAGATTACAAAACGTTCTCTGATATTGATCATCAATATCTACAGTGCCTTCAGAAAGTATTCACACCCCTTGACATTTTTCAAATGTTGTTGTATAATAATAGTGTTTAACATGATTTTTGAATGACTACCTCACCTGTGTACCCCACATACAAATATCTGTAAGGTCCCTCAGTCGAGCAGTGAATTTCAACCACAAAGACCAGGGAGGTTTTCCAATCCCTCAAAGAAGGGCACCTATTGGTAGAACAAAAACAGACACTGAATATCCCTTTGAGTATGTTGAAGTTATTAATTACACTTTGGATAGTGTATTTATACACCCAGTCCCTATAAAGATACAGGTGTCCTTCCTAAATCAGTTGCCAGAGAGGAAGGAAACCTCTTAGGAATTTCACAATGAGGTCAATGGTGACTTTAAAACAGAGTTTAATGGCTGTGATAGGAAAAAACTGAGAATGGATCAACAACATTGTAGTTATTCTACAAAACTAACCTAAATGACAGAGTGAAGAGAAGGAAGCCTGTACAGAATTCAAATATTCCAAAACATGCATCCCGTTTTCAACAATGTACTAAATAAAATAAAACTGCAAAAAATGTGTCAAATAAATTAACTTTATGTTCTGAATACAAAGCTTTATGTTTGGGGCAAATCCAACACAATACACCACTGAGTACCACTCTTCATATTTTCAAGGATGTTGGTGGCTGCATCATGTTATGGGTATGCTTGTCATTGGCAGGGACTAGGGAGTTTTTGGGGGGGATAAAAAGAAATGGAACAGAGCTAAGCACAGGCAAAGTCCTAGAGGAAAACCTGGTTCAGTCTGCTTTCCAACAGACACCGGGAGACAAATTCACCTTTCAGCAGGACAATAACCGAAAACATGGCCAAATATGCACTGGAGTTGTTTACCAAGACAACATTACATTTTCCTAAGTGGCTTAATAACGGTTTCGACTTAAATCGGCTTGAAAATCAATGGCAGGACTTGAAAATGGCTGTGTAGCAATGATCAGCAACCAACATGACAGAGCTTGAATAATTTAAAAAAGAATAATCTGTAAATATTGTACAATCAAAGTGTGCAAAGCTCTTAGAAACGTACTCAGAAAGACTCACAGCTGTATTTTCAAGATATTTGCTACAATTTCTAAAAACATATTTTCATTTCGTTGTAATGGGGTATTGTGTGTATACTATTTAATCAATTTTGAATTCAGGCTGTAACACAACAAAATGTGGAATAAGTCAAGGGGTATGATTACTTTCTGAAGGCACTATATATTTCCCAAAAGGCATAATCGTGGAGATGGGTGATTAGAAGTTCCTAGACACAATGAAGAAATCGCACATACATTATCCCAAAATGGTGTCAATTTCTCACAGGACAACATCATATGTAATAGGGTTCCTTTGTGCTTTTTGCATTTCCAAAAGAGATGTGACATTTCTGTGTATATTACATGCATTCTGGTAGGAGTGTAGTAAGTCCTATGAATTATCTTAAATTGCAGTATTTTATGTCTTAGGTTGTTGGAGCAGGTATGAGCATTTTCATATCTGTAACCAATGGTTCTCCTCAATTTCTTCTTTAGATCTGTTTCCCATGTTTCCCTTCTAGGTTCTGAACCATCAGGTCTTTTTTACAAAAGGTACTTAATTGTTACCCAGAAATTATTTGATATTGAGATAAAAACGGCTGCATTGGACCTTTAAACGATTCATCTAATCGGTGTCCTTGGTCTTAGTTATTTGCGCAAGGGCCTATACATGAGACCAACTTTACCATACTATCCTGGAGGCATACTTACACACCCAGTCTCATTACTTTGCGTGAATGATATCAACTTTAAACAATGCGAAATTCAAATACACAATCATTTGTTTAGCTTCTTTCCATTCTGTGGCAGTATGAAATAGCAAACATAAGATGAATTCAGTGATTACATTTGTTTACTTCATCTTTGTGGCTCCCTGATGAAACAGTAACATCCATTACTGTAGTTAGGTTTAGCCAACCTGTACTCTATGGCTTAGCGGTGTGTTGAGTAGATTCCATGATCCGGACATGAGCAAGTGCTTGTCTCGTTCTCAACACTTTGTGTACTCGTATGCGTGCTGAAATCTACGCCCACCGTGACGTATAGCACCGACCACCGGGCAAAATGGTGTGAAAAGAGTGTGTCACGTGGTTCATGGCTGACTACCTGTATAGATTGAGTGGAAAATAGTAAATTCCTACTCACACGTAAAGTGCTGTGATTGATAATGAACACATAACTTATTGCTGGCAGATTGAGTGTGAAAGCCTCTTTAAACTGGTCAACGTGATTGGAAATAGTGAATATGTAGGCTTATTTGATTATGAACATTGATCAACCATCCCTGAGTGTAGAGTTGGCTTAGGGGAGGGTCTACAGATTTTTCCTTTAGTACAGGCCTTGATTGATGGCCTGTATTGGCCTAATGTGAGGAGTTGAGGGAATCAGCACCTTTGCACCATCCAGCAACTTTCACACTTGGACCATTTGTCATCATCCTCTGGACTCACTATTTAAAAGGAAGGGTAGACACTACTGGGTCACACTTGTCAGAGCTTGTTGAATAGATTTTGATTGGGTTAAAACCTGCATGTCTATCATCAGGAGGCAAATGACAGCACATTTGATATTTAAAATTAAATGGCCCAGGCAGATGATGTGGTTACAATAAATTAAGGTATTTGCTGCACTAAATACATTTGTTAATTTTTTACTGTGGAACTATTTTAGTGCTGTAATGTTACTTAGGCCTATTTGCATTATTGACCTTGAAAATACTGTGAAATAACTGTAATTACTGTCATATTTCTAAATACCAACCATTTATTATCTAAGGACAACTAAATTGAGTAATCTTAATCTAATTTAAATGTAATTCATTTTCAGCAGAGGATGTTCTTTACCTCAATCTTTTAGGATTTAGGGGTCACTGGTCCAGTTTTATGTGGGACTAGTACTGTTTGTGGAGGGTAATGCCAAGTCATGTGAGAATGGGAACTGGATCTAACCTGAGTGTGCGGCGCTGAAGAGGGATTCTAGGCAGCACATTGATTTAATGAAGTGCCACCATCTATGACCAGATGAAAGCTGGTCATTTCATCCCATTCAAACCATTGAGTTTGTTTATGCTCTCAACCAAAAATGGTTTGTCCTTACATTTGCCCTGGCTGATTTTATGTCCACGCTGTCTATGTTAAAAATTATTATTTTATTTTTTATTTATTTTTATCTCCAGATTTTAATGTCAGAAATGGCAAGTGTACAGTTCCTGTCACGCCCTGGCCTTAGTTATCTTTGTTTTCTGTATTATTTTAGTTAGGTCAGGGTGTGACATGGGGGATGTTTGTGTGTATTTGTCTCGTCTTGGGTGGTTGTATTGTATAGGGGGTTTTGGTAGAGTGTATGGGGTTGTGTTTAGTGTAGGTGTCTAGGTATGTCTATGGTTGCCTGAATGGTTCTCAATCAGAGACAGCTGTCTGTCATTGTCTCTGATTGGGAGCCATATTTTAGGCAGCCATAGGCATTAGGCAGGTTGTGGGTAATTGTCTATGTCTAAACGTTAGTAGTGCGTGCGTGCGCGTGTGTGTGTACTTTCGTTTTGTAGCTTCACGTTTGTTGTTTTGTATAGTTTGTAAAAGTGTTTTGTTTCGTGTTCATCTTCGTTATATTAAAAGGGAAGATGTATTCATATCACGCTGCGACTTGGTCCACTCATTCACCAGAAGACGATCGTGACAGTTCCTGTCTGGTGGAATCTCTATTGGACAGACGCACGTAACATCATCTGACGCAATAATGCAATATTTTTGTTCTGGGTTTTCCGAGAGCATCTGATTCATTAGGGTGTTTCAAACATTTAGTGGATTACAACAAGTTCATTATCAGTGGCAAATAGGGAAGTTGGAACTGCACAGATGCTGTGTGAGGTCAATCAATGAGAGACAGACAGATGCATGAAAAAAACATGTGGTTCTTCCTTACATTGACTGTGCATGACGTTAGAGTGGTTCTATTGTAATCAGTAAAATATGTGAGTTAGCAGAGTGGGAACAGCTTGCTTTGTTTGTCTATTGATTTTGATATCTGTGCTTTTTATGGCACTGCGGCCCTCTCTAGTCTGTTTCCCTGAGTGTGATTGTCTGACTGTCCCACAGGCTGGATGCTGCAAACAGAGCCAGACAGATCTTGCAACTTGTAGCTAACCCATACATTAATTATTTACACAAACAAACAGTTTCAACCGAGATGCTGCCAAAAACAAAATTCAGGCTACGAGCACTCGCTGGCATCCTAAATTTAAAAAATGCTAGCTCATACTCTTACAGCCTGATAAAGAGGTCAAATTAAGTTTATGTATTGTTTTGAATGCAGGACAAAAACATTGTCTCTGCCAGTTTTGCACATCTGGCAATGAAGCACTTTTGTTATTTTATTCTCTGTCCTCTTATACAGCCAAATACATTTAAACTCAGTTTTTCACAATTCCTGACATTTAATCCTAGTAAAAATTCACTGTCTTAGGTCAGTTAGGATCACCACTTTATTTTAAGAATGTGAAATGTCAGAATAATAGTATAGAGAATTATTTATTTCAGCTTTTATTTCTTTCATCACATTCCCAGTGAGTCAGAAGTTTACATACACTCAATTAGTATTTGGTAGCATTGCCTTTAAATTGTTTAACTTGGGTCAAACGTTTCGGGTAGCCTTCCACAAGCTTCCCACAATAAGTTGAGTGAATTTTGGCCCATTCCTACTGACAGAGCTGGTGTAACTGAGTCAGTTTTGTAGGCCTTCTTGCTCGCACACACTTTTTCCGTTCTGCCCACACATTTTCTATAGGATTGAGGTCAGGGCTTTGTGATGGCCACTCCAATACCTTGACTTTGTTGTTCTTAAGCCATTTTGCCACAACTTTGGAAGTATGCTTGGGGTCATTGTCCATTTGGAAGACCCATTTGTGACCGAGCTTTAACTTCCTGACTGATGTTTTGAGATGTTGCTTCAATTTAACCACACAATTGTCCTCCCTCATGATGCCATCTATTTTGTGAAGTGCACCAGGCCCTCCTGCAGCAAAGCACCCCCACAACATGATGCTACCACCCCCGTGCTTGACGGTTGGGATGGTGTTCTTCGGCTTGCAAGCCTCGCCCTTTTTCCTCCAAACATAACGATGGTCATTATGGCCAAACAATTTTTGTTTCATCAGATCAGAGGACATTTCTCCAAAAAGTATGATCTTTGTCCCCATGTGCAATTGCAAACCGTATTCTGGCTTTTTTTATGGCAGTTTTGGAGCAGTGGCTTCTTCCTTGCTGAGCGGCCTTTCAGGTTATGTCGATATAGGACTCGTTTTACTGTGGATATAGATAGTTTTGCACCTGTTTCCTCCAGCATCTTCACAAGGTCCTTTGCTGTTGTTCTGGGATTGATTTGCACTTTTCGCACCAAATTACGTTCATCTCTAGGAGACAGAACGCGTCTCTTTTCTGAGCAGTATGACGGCTGCGTGGTCCCATGGTGTTTATACTTGCAAACTATTGTTTGTACAGATGAATGTGGTACCTTCAGGCGTTTGGAAATTTTGCTCCCAAGGATGAACCAGATTTGTGGAGGTCGACAATTCTTTTCTGAGGTCTTGGCTGATTTCTTTTGATTTTCCCATGATGTCAAGCAAAGAGGCACTGATTTTGAAGGTAGGCCTTGAAATACATCCACAGGTACACCTCCAACCTACTCAAATTCAGTCAATTAGCCTATCAGAAGCTTCTAAAGCCATGACATAATTTCCTGGAATTTTCCAAGCTATTTACAGGAACAGTCAACTTCGTGTATGTAAACTTCTGACCCTGTGAAATTGTGATACAGTGAAATAATCTTACTGTAAACAATTGTTGGAAAAATTACTTGTGTCATGCACAAAGTAGATGTCCTAACCGACTTGTCAAAACTATAGTTTGTTAACAAGAAATTTGTGGAGTGGTTGAAAAATGAGTTTTAATGACTCCAACCTAAGTGTATGTAAACTTCCGACTTCAACTGTAGGAAAATGTGAAGGTTACGAGTGGACATAAATTTGAGGCGATTGCCTCCTGCTTGGCCCATGTTGGCTTATACTCCCACACTTTACTTTTCCCTCCTTTTATCTAATCTCTTCTTTATCTCTCTTCTTTTCTCTTTGTTTCTTGACTCTACCTTTCTTGACTCTACCTAGGTTTCACCAAAAACCTATTGCTCATGTTTTTAAAGTGGTATAGTCTGAAAATACATAATTGCTACAGAACCAGTAAATATGTTTCCTTTTACTCTAGTGAATCTGCAGTACATTGTGCACTTAGCGAGGGATAATAATGTTATGATCTTTCAAAGAAAACTTCTGATATGGGGGATTCTAGGCCTCTGGTCGTTTAAACTTGCCTTTTCAAGACTTTCCTAATTAGATTTTTTCCTGAATCTCATCTCATTACAAACATGCTGAGTGCATTCATTTAGTTCATTTATTTGTCAAGTAGCACTTGCTGTTGTCACGTGCACTGAATTTATCTAACATTGTACAAGCCATTGAACTCGGAACACTGAACTCAGAAGGGAAGATTCAAGTAGTTATACATCTCTATAGTAGCTGTACTTGCCTAATTATAACATCATTCCCACCAGAAATCAAATCCCTTTTTGACAAGAATATGAGAATCATAAAGATATGTACACAATGTTAATCAGAGAGCATCCTGGTGAGCACAGTATCTAATTAACGAATCTAGATAGCCGGTCTGCTTGTTACTTTCCCCTCACCCTTCCTCTCTCCATTCCCTCACCCCCTCTCTCCATTCCCTTATCCCCTTCCCTCCATTTCTTATCTGCATTTCTAGAAGTTGTTGTAAGCTCTGAGGAGCACCCTATAATCTCTGTGATGTAAATAGCCAAAACGAAACGGATATTACAATCTGTATTCGTTGCTGCATCTCCCCCTATCTACTCTATTTTCATTTGTTCCTCCTCAGTCCCTCCAGTCCTGATGTGCTTCTCTAACTTAGCTCGGGACGTGGAATTTGGAAACGGATCAGAGTGTGAAAACTGCTAGAGACCTCATGCATATGTAAGCCAAGGAGGGGTGAAGTATCCAAAACATGAAGGCCTTCTTTCCTGCACGGACAGCCTGAACAGCTCTGAGAGGAGGGATTGTAAAGTTGTTTTGAGAACATGACACTCTGTATTTATAGAGCAAAGAACATCAAGCACTTCTTTTTACACAGCCTCTCAGTTTCCTCAGCATCCAAACCCTCTGGGGGTTTTCTGAAAATGGTGTCACATACTGTATACAGGCGAGGTGGTGAGAACCATCCCTGCACAGCGTAGACTGAAAACTAACTACTGTACAGGGAGTGTGCACGCAAATAGTACAAGAACATTGCACATGACCCTGCTCGCACCACATCAGGATGTGGTCTCTGAATATGAACACAGTTAGGGCCTTTCTTTATTCATAAAGACCTCTGAGACTTCTAAATGAGAATGGGCTGCTCTTCTACTCCCTGGTCTACTGACAAGCCCCTCAGAGCTCCTTCCACTAGACCACATTTCATAAATGCACTATATTGTATCGGGCTGCTGTGCGTGTCTTATAAATACTGGAATATACTGAATTTAATGTTGTTTTTGTACAATGCTCATGACATTACAAACAGAGTTCCCTTGTGGCCATTTAGACACGGCTATGATGTGGTGGACTGAACCATTTGACGACTGGGATACTGGAGACTCAACATCTAAACCACAAACACCTGGTTCGCCCCTCCAGGATTACCTGTAAAACGACATGATATTAAAGAGCATGTCTGATATAAATATAGCCATGTTGGTTTTTGATCCCTGTGGATCAAGATAATCAGCTCTCCCAGTGGCATCGACAATGAAGCAAATGAAAATAGACACATTTCAGTTGAAACAAACCTAAATGTCTGACCAGATCTACTGTAGAAATGGCTTGCCTGTCCTAGGAACAGTTAATGTTTCCCAAACTTCTGTTAAATGGTTGATGGGCAATGGCTGTTCTGGTGTTCATGTGCATACTTTAGGGAGAGAAGGCGTAGGAGTCCAGTTCTGTCTACTTCTCACAGGCGTATCCTACATATTTTAGTTGTCTGAGAACACAGGAGTGACCTCTTACATCACCAAACATGTGTTTCTCATACACAGTGTGTGTGTGTGTGTGTGTGTGTGTGTCTGTGTGTTGTGATTACCGTTATGCATGTTTAAGCCTCAGGCGGGGTACAGTGATGACGCAGCTGATAGTGGGTATTTTTTTGTGCACAGTGAACTGAAATTGTCACTGTGTTAAGCTAAGCTGTGTGTTTGAAGGGTGGTGTGGGGGAGAGCTGGATGGCCATCTGTCCAGAGAGTGAGGTAGCCCTTTCCTGTAGTTGAATGACTGAGTGCCCTCTAGTGGCCTCATGGGTGGAACGTTATTAATATATTTCATAATTAATAAAATATATATTTTTAATTAACTCAGAAAATCTGGTATTTCTATGTCAAACGCCTTTGTTATATTTCAGTCTTTTGAGATGTACACTACCTTTCAAAAGTTTGGTGTCACTTAGACATGTCCTTGTTTTTGAAGGAAATACAGTGTAGACATTGTTAATGTTGTAAATGACTATTGTAGCTGGAAACTGCAGATTTTTTAAATGGAATATCTACATAGGCGTACAGAGGCCCATTATCAGCAACCATCACTCCTGTGTTCCAATGGCACGTTGTGTTAACTAATCCAAGTTTATCATTTTAAAAGGCTAATTGATCATTAGAAACCCCTTTTGCAATTATGTTATCACAGCTGAAAACTGTTGTGCTAATTAAAGAAGCAATAAAACTGGCCTTCTTTAGACTAGTTGAGTATCTGGCGCATCAGCATTTGTGGGTTCAATTACAGGCTCAATATGGCCAGAAACAAAGAATTGTCTTCTGAAACTCATCAGTCTATTCTTGTTCTCAGAAATGAAGGCTATTCCATGGGAGAAATTGCCAAGAAACTGAAGATCTCATACAATGCTGTGTACTACTCCCTTCACAGAACAGCGCAAACTGGCTCTAACCAGAATAGAAAGAGGAGTGGGAGGCCCCGGTGCACAACTGAGCAAGAGGACAAGTAATTTAGAGTGTCTAGTTTGAGAAACTAACGCCTCACAAGTCCTCAACTGGCAGCTTCATTAAATAGTACCCGCAAACACCAGTCACAACGTCAACAGTGAAGAGGCGACTCCGGGATGCTGGCCTTCTAGGCAGAGTTGCAAAGAAAAAGCCATATCTCAGAATGGCCAATACAAATGTAATATTAAGATGGGCAAAAGAACACCGACACTGGACAGAGGAACTCTGCCTAGAAGGCCAGCATCCCAGAGTCGTCTCTTCACTGTTGACGTTGAGACTGGTGATGGTTGCTGATAATGGGCCTCTGTACGCCTATGTCGATATTCCATAAAAAAATCTGCTGTTTCCAGCTACAATAGTCATTTACAACATTAACAATGTCTACACTGTATTTCTGATCAATTTTATTTTATTTTAATGGACAAAGAATGTGCTTTTCTTTCAAGAACAAGGACATTTCTAAGTGACCCCAAACTTTTGAACGGTAGTGTATATAAAGTGTAATATTGGGATGCATAACCATGTGTGCGAGGTCTATACTTTTGTTTCAAAGTAGATTTGTTTAAGACTACCAAGAATCACTGTGTGACCCTGATTTTTCCCACTGCAGTAAAAGGTTAATCCTGTTATGATGAGAGAGAGGGCCATCCCTCATGTAAGAATAGACACACACACACACACACACACACACACACACACACACACACACACACACACACACACACACACACACACACACACACACACACACACACACACACACACACACACATACTTGTAACTGTGTAACTTATGACTCATGCTCTCCCTATTTTCCCAGAGACTAGAAGGCCAGGAGGCTCCAACGATGTCACTATGTTTTCTGTGACCGTCACCATCACCATGGGATTATCATGAAGAATGAGAATGCTTGTTGTGATTTGAAAAGTGGAACAATGTGGTCTGCTTTCTTTCTAAGATGTTTGTAATCACTGCATGTATCCCTCTCTGTTCAGTATACCCACTGCTTATGTAGACATAGAAATCAAATTAGAACACTTACAATTATTTCTCCGCCTTGTGTGAGTATGGCCATGGTTATATCTCTTTCTGACAGACACCTTCCGTCTCTGAAGGAGGTATTAGTGTCCTCTGATGGTCGCCTGTCTTGAGCTCATCAATTGAATAGCTATTACAATGTGGGCATTCAACATGTAAATGTTGGCATTCCTTTCTCTTCCTAAATGGAAGTTTGACAGTGGTTCTGCCTACCATTCTCTGGTCTGTCAGTGTCTGTGTCAGTCAGTCTTTGTTAGTCGTGAAAGAGTGTCTGCTTCAGTGTGGAGTTGCTTCCATCAACAGGGAGTTAGAACCATAGAACCCTGCACCTCACAATAGTTTTCTCACCCAGTTGATGATGTCATGCCAGTTTTGGCATGCTCCACAAAAGCAGAGCGATCAATGATAATTTGTCCCAATCGTAGCAATCCCAGTCCCCCTGCTCTTTATGCTATTCACCAAGAAGAATAGGCTGAGCAGATCAATTAAGTGCCAGGTGCAATTGTGGTGTGAGATTGTCAAGGAAGATGAATTGTTATCCTTCTTTAATGGACCAGGCCAATTATTAAGATGCAGAGGGGGAAAATAATCAATTTAAATAAATGTCTGCTACAAAGTGGGGTCATTTGGTTTGCCCTTCCCTCTTGCACAAATTATTATATTCTGAGCCAGTGAGGTATCCGTGGAGGTGCTAAGAATTGTCAGCAATTTGTATTGAATTAATTTGTCTATCTGTAGTTATAGGTTTCATTGTGTATTTTTTCGTCAATGTTCTGTGTGTGTGGGAGCAATTGTTGAATCAGTGTGGGACTGTGTGTAGGAGGTGAGGGATACTTTGGGATTTTGGCAATGAGGCCCTTTATCTACTTCTCCAGCATGCTAGCAGATACCCATAGACTTCCAGTCATTGCGCTAACGCTAGTTAGCAGTGGCTCGGAAACTAGCTCTAACTTCCTTCATACTGGACATACAAATGGTATCCACGAGTTCATCTGACTCTGGGGAAGTAGATAAAGGGCCTCATTGCCAAGTATCCCTTTAATGTCATGTGTCTGTGTGTGTGTGTGTGCATTTGTCGAATCAGCATTTGTTTGTACATACACTGAGTTAGGTTTAGTCAGTTGAACTGTAGTTTGATAGATTGCACAGCATTGCTGTAAAATGTCTCCCCGTGTGGCGTCTCCAAGGGAGGAGGTATTACGCACTTCAACTCCTTGACCATTGGCGTTGCCAAGCTGTGTCTCAGCGGTGTCTAGGGCGGAATGTTCACTCAGTGTTATGGATTCTGTGTTTCCCTGCTGGAGTTGTTATGGTTTGCCTGGCTGAGTGCATCTCTCTCTCTAGGAACACATGGGAACACCAGGGAGTGGAGTGATGGTTCATGTAGAGTTCACAACAAAACCTGTGATTGAACCGAGTGCGCTGTGATTACTTCAGCTTTCTGGGGCTTTTCTTCCTTCACCCCCATGCCCTGTCTGTCATTTGATCTCTCTCTCTTTCTTACTCTCCCCATCTTTCTCTCTCCCTCACCCTCTATTTCTGTCTTTCTCTCCCTGCTGGATGCGTTTAGTTGTTCCTTTTCTGTCAAGCTGCACTAATGACCACTCATGAATGCACCCTGGAAAGCAGAGTCCACACCCCCATTTCAAAATGCCTCTTTTCATAACTGATTTCATAACCCAAGCATTTGCTGGGTGGCGGTGTGTGGGTGTGGTGGTTTAAACTACACAGTGTGGTTTGATTATTTGACTTAATTTGGGTTATTTGACCGTGTTCTTTCCTGGGTCTGCTCATGTGGTTTATTTTTCTTAGCTGCCTCTAGCTATGTTCTGACAGCTTAGTTAAGCTGTGGGAAGAGTTAAGTCACCAACACCAACGTTGTGTGAGAGAAGCTTCATAGCTATGATCCTTTACATATAAAATTTGACAACAAATTCATATTGCTCTTAACAACCTATAATTTCAAACATTGTGTGACAAGATGACAAGAGGAAAAGGCACCAAAAAAGGGGGCAGACAACAGACCAATGCCAACATCGCTGACCGACAAGGAGTTAGCTGAAGACAATTTGTGCAAGAGTTAGCTCCTTACAGAACCCACTCAGAGTGAACTACTGGCTGCTATAAACTCACGAAGGTGGACACAAGGTTGGCTGATATCTCAAAGAGTATTGGGACTTTGACAGAAACTGTGAAGGAAATCAAGGTCAGGGTGCATGAGGTCGAGTGCATGAGGCCAGGCTACAGGACATTGAGAAACAGTGCAAAATGTTCAAAAATTACAACAAAACCATGAAAGCCCAACTGGAAATGCTTGAATCGCATTCAAATCAAATCAACGTTTATTTGTCACGTGACCGAATACAACAGGCATAGATAGACCTTACAGTGAAATGCTTACTTACAGGCTCTAACCAATAGTGAAAAAAAGGTATGAGGTGAACAATAGGTAAGTAAAGAAATAAAACAACAGTAGCCAAATACATTTAAACTCAGTTTTTCACAATTCCTGACATTTAATCCAAGTAGAAATTCCCTGTTTTAGGTCAGTTAGGATCACCACTTTATTTTAAGAATGTGAAATATCAGAATAATAGTAGAGAGAATTATTTATTTCAGCTTTTATTTCTTTCATCACATTCCCAGTGGGTCAGAAGTATTTGGTAGCATTGCCTTTAAATTGTTTAACTTGTGTCAAACATTTGGGTAGCCTTTCACAAGCTCCTCACAATAAGTTGGGTGAATTTTGGCCCATTCCTCCTGACAGAGCTGGTGGAATTGAGTCAGGTTTGTAGGCCTCCTTGCTTGCACAGGCTTTTCCAGTTCTGCCCACACATTTTCTATAGGCTTGAGGTCAGGGCTTTGTGATGGCCACTCCAAAACCTTGACTTTGTTGTACTTAAGCCATTTTGCCACAACTTTGGAAGTATGCTTGGGGTCATTGTCCATTTGGAAAACCCATTTCGACCAAGCTATAACTTCCTGACTGATGTCTTGAGATGTTGTTTCAATATATCCACATAATTGTCCTCCCTCATGATGCCATCTATTTTGTGAAGTGCACCAGTCCCTCCTGGAGCAAAGCACCCCCACACCATGATGCTGCCACCCCCGTGCTTCACGGTTGGGATGGTGTTCTTCGGGTTGCAAGCCACCCCCTTTTTCCTCCAAACATAACGATGGTCATTATGGCCAAGCAGTTCTATTTTTGTTTCATCAGACCAGAGGACATTTCTCCAAAAAGTACGATCTTTGTCCCCATGTGCAGTTGCAATCCGTAGTCTGGCTTTATTTATGGCAGTTTTGGAGCAGTGGCTTCTTCCTTGCTGAGCGGCCTTTCAGGTTATGTCGATATACGACTCGTTCTACTGTGAATATAGATACTTTTGTACCTGTTTTCTCCAGCAACTTCACAAGGTCCTTTGCTGTTGTTCTGGGATTGATTTGCACTTTTCGCACCAAAGTACGTTCATCTCTAGGAGACAGAACGCATCTCCTTCCTGAGCGGTATGACGGCTGCATGGTCCCATGGTGTTTATACTTGGGTACTATTGTTTGTACAGATGAATGTGGTACCTTCAGGTGTTTGGAAATTGCTCCGAAGGATGAACCAGACTTGTGGAGGTCTTGGCTGATTTCTTTTGATTTTCCCATGATGTCAAGCAAAGAGGCACTGAGTTTGAAGGTAGGCCTTGAAATACATCCACAGGTACACCTCCAATTCACTCAAATGATCTCAATTAGTGATGCGCGTTTCGAGCAATACTGGCTGTTTCCAAGGCTCAACGCCAATTGTTCACGTAACATAATGCAGCACACGCTCTGGAAAGAGAGTGGAAAGGCAGTTTGCCAGTTAACTTACAGCAGCGCGTCTCCTGGATGATATCGAAGAGGTAGGTGAGAAGTCTGACCACAGAGACGGGGTCAGGCTTGAGCTGTAACCGAAAAACAACTGGCATTTGGAAAGTTTGAGGTAAGGGAGAAAGTGTGGTGGAACAAGTATTGTTAGCATGGTTAAGGATTTTGCTGGCTGGATCGAATTATGCGTTAGCTAGCCAGAGAAATATTGAATAACATTTACCAACTTAACTGATCAAATAATTTAGTTTATGGTGTGAAAATTAGCTGGCTAATAAAGTCTGACAGCTAACGTTAGCTAGCTAACGTTACAACATCAGATGAGCTAACTTTAGTAACCTAACCAATTCGCTATGTATTAACTGGTAACGTTATACGACTCCTTGCCGTTCCTCAAGTTATAACGCATTAGTTGCTTTTCTGCACCCTGGCAATCTGTGTGAAATGTTAACTAGTTAACTATCTAACAAACTAACTACTATCTGTTTTCCCTCTACAGTGTGTGGTTAATTTTCAGAATGAGAGAACTAGGTGAAAATGAGGCGTTGCTTGTTAAACAGTTAAGTGTTGCTGGAGTTGGGCCTGGCTTACATGCTGACCAGACCGGACACGTCGCGTGCGCGAGCGTCGCACAATAAATTTAGAAATCTATGTTATTCAATTATTGCACCCATACTGCTCACGCGTGCCAACGAGCATCTGCGATGCCAAGGGCTAAAATAGAACTCCTTTAGTCCTGCTTCTCCCATCTCCTCATTGGTTTATAGAAGCAGGTACCCACGTGCCATGTCCTCATTGGTTATACCCACGTGGGTGATTGAAAGACGAACTGTTTTGCCGGTCGTCGTGGTAATACTATGGAAAGTTTAGATGCCGATCACCATATAAGTTCAAAGATGAAAAAGCCTGGAAGTAGGAGAGATGACTAGAAACGATTCGGTTGGCCG
Organism: Salvelinus alpinus; assembly: GCF_045679555.1. Taxonomy (NCBI): domain Eukaryota; kingdom Metazoa; phylum Chordata; class Actinopteri; order Salmoniformes; family Salmonidae; genus Salvelinus; species Salvelinus alpinus. Next base: position 56,975,735 of record NC_092088.1, on the reverse strand, counting down.
TTTTATGTGTGGATTAATTGTCGGAGTAGAGGACCTTGTGCATTTCAGGTAAAATAACAACTCAATGTTTATATCCCAGGACAAATTAGCTAGCAACAGCAAGCTAGCTAAATAGGACAAATTAGCTAGCAAGTGCAAGCTAACTAGCTAAATTGCCATACATGTTTAATGCTTTTTGACCTGTCCCCAAATTAATGTAATTGGTTCAGAGTTTGTTTTGATATTTTAACCTGCATGTCATGATCGCGTTTGGTGTAGGGGGACAAAATACATTTGTGCACGATGGCGCACGCGCGCAGCCGGTTTGGGTTCCGTGTTAAGCTGGATGCCACTATAGAGGTGAAAGGAACACCACACACTTTCCCTCTTTCTCACTTTTTCAATATAGTGGATAAAAAGGGGTATGCCAGGTGCTCTCTCTGCCTGAAAGAGATCAATTATGCCAACAAAGGGTATCATGCTCTGCTGGCACATTGTAGAACAGATGTCCACAGGCAGAAAGTGTATAATGTAATAATGTGCAGTGTAGCCCAAAGATATTGCTTTTGTTGTGTTGAACTTGACAGTAACATGTGTGTGAGGGGGAATTATAAAAAATTTTACTCAGTGAATGTTATTTTTGCACACGTAGCCTTGTGCACATGTAGCCTTGTGCATAGTGGCCACTATAATAGAGTATAATAGAGCACAAATAGAATGCCTGTTTTGTTTTATTCTATTTCTACGTTTGATGTTTTTTTCCCAAGTGCACTATTTAGATTTGTGTGTGGTCACAAGCGTTCTATTATAAAGGCTGTCATGGCTAACTGCAATATTAGTGTATTGTTTTTTCTCTTGAGTGTCATTTGCAGTAAAGTCTAGGCAACGAATACAATTGTTTAGCTGTGAGTTAGGTTCACATTAACCACTTTTTATGTTACACACACAGACTGATCATATTATTTGTTTAATTAGTTAAAACCTGCATTTCCCCCTAGCAAGGATTTGTTGCATGTTTCAGTGCAAAAAAAAATGTGTCACCTTTTTGGGCCCTCACCAGTTTGCATCCCTGGTCTATATACACTGAGTGTACAAAACATTAGGAACTACTCTTTCCATGAAATGGACTGACCAGGTGAATCCAGGTGAAGTTATGATCCCTAATTGAGGTCACCTGTTAAATCCACTTCAATCAGTGTAGATGAATGGGAGGAGACGGGTTAAATAAGGATTTTTAATGGATTGTTAATGTGCTCCATTCAGAGGTTGAATGGGCAAGACAGAAGATTTCACTGCCTTTGAACGGGGTATGGTAGTAGGTGCCAGGCGCACCAGTTTGAGTGTGTCAAGATCTGCAACGCTGCTGGGTTTTTTACGCTCAACAGTTTCCTGTGTGTATCTACTACCATACCCGTGTGTTACTACCCAAAACGACATCCAGCCAACTTTCAAGGTTTAATGTCACATGCAGTACAGTGAAATGCCTTTCTTGTCAACTCAAAACACACAATGCAATAATAATGTATTACCAGAAAAAAAACATGAGAAATAAGAGTAGGATATATGCAATACACAAATAAGTAAGTAAGCATACTATATACAGAAATCAGTTCCAATACCATATTTACATGTGCAGGGATACTGGAGTGATTGAGGTAGATATGCATATGGTTAAGGAGACTAGGCGTCAGGATATAAGATCAACAGAGTAGCAGCAGCTTGCATGTGAGTGGGTGTGCGGATGTGTAGAGTCAGTATAAATATATTTGCACATTATGTGTGACTGAGCAAAGGATGGAGTGAGTGTTTGTGTGTGTGTTGGAGTGACTGTGTGTAGGGCCCTGTGAGTGTGCATAGAGACAGTGCAAATATTGAAATAAAAGGTCAATAAAAATACAAGGTAAACTCAGTCCGTGTAGCTATTTTGTTAGCTATTTATCAGTCGTATTGCTTGGGGATCGAAGCTGTTCAAGTGCCTGTTGGTGTCAGACTAGATGCACCGTTACCTCTTGCCTTGCGGCAGCAGAGATAATAGTCTATGGCTTGGGTGGTTGGGGTCTTTGACGATTTTCCGGGCCTTTTCACACCGCCTGATATAGAGGTCCTCCTGAGGGGGAAGAGGCATTGTCGCGTCTACTTCACGACTGCATGTTTGTTTGGACCATTTTAACTTGGCACAAATGTGGGAAGCATTGGAGTCAACATGGTCCAGTATCCCTGTGGAATGCTTTCGACAACTTGTAGAGTCCATGCCCTGACGAATTGAGGGTGTTCTAAGGGAAAAAGGGGGTGCAACTCAATATTAAGAAGTTGTATACGAAGAAGCATGGAAATGTGGGCTAATATGAGGAGGAGAGTCTCATGCATAAATCATGAATGGACACTTGTCTTGTAAATGGTTTACTCCATGTCAACAGTGGAGTGGTCAAATGACCTATGACCCTATTTAAAATACCCCTTTCCTCAGTTGACTGAACACTGAGGGTAGTGCAGACACACTTGTTAATTGTACATGTGTGTGTAATACATGTGAGTGTCAAATTATTCTGTATTTACATTTCACAATGTCATGGTATTCCTTTTTGGCTTTGATGATTTGCAAACTCTTGCCTAGTTTCAGACCTTGAATGAGCTTAAAGTACCAATTAAATCACTTTGACATGTTTGCCCAAGTCTCAGCTTTTGTTTGCCTGGAATTGCTGACACCAGTGGTCAACATTTCTCTTTCCACGGAAACCATGTGTTACTCTTTTTTATTCCAGTGTCTTGTTTCCTCAACTCAGAACTTGATTGAGATAAATTATAATTTTACTGAAAATTCTATGAATTAATATTGTATGAAGACAGTGTTGGATTTCCTGCCTGAGTTCCTTTTCTAAAGGGTCTGCAGTGATCTAAGGAGTGTGTGGGGCATACAGTACAGTATGGGACGCCAACCCTTTAATGAAATCAGGAGGAGGCTGACGACAGCGGATAGTGATTTCAGTTGGCATGAATTCCCCATGCAGCTCTAAGAGGCCAAAACACGATTGAGTCCTAATGAGGAGCATATGTGATGGGGCCTACCATCAGGACTGAGTTAGGAGGAGATGCCTATTCGTCTGGCATTGCTTTCACAGACCCTCCCTCCAATCTTAGCTCTCCTCTCTAAGTCTAAACAGACCTCTAACATCCTGATCCGGAGTCAGTAGTTGTTTAGCTCATAATGGATTGGGTCAGGTTTGGGTTAGGAAGAACTGATCCTAAATCAGCTGTTAAGGGTAGAGTGACTAGCCTGCCGATGGAGATATCAGTGGTGTGGTCAGCTCTGGTGAAACTGGAAGCAGTTCTCCATCATAGTCCCCGGACACGTTGATTTTTCTGGCTCTGTAAATGAAACTATTACCCCTGGCCCTGACTGACCAGGTTGTCTCTTTCTAGTGACACACGTGCACACATGTGCACGCACACACTTTTTGAAGAGTGTGTCTTTCTTTGGTATACATATGTGCGTTTTTATACACCTCACCAGATGCTATACGTGTGTTAAAAAAAATACACTGCTCAAAAAAATAAAGGGAACACTTAAACAACACAATGTAACTCCAAGTCAATCACACTTCTGTGAAATCAAACTGTCCACTTAGGAAGCAACACTGATTGACAATAAATTGGAATAGACAAAAAGTGGAAATTATAGGCAATTAGCAAGACACCCCCAACAAAGGAGTGGTTCTGCAGGTGGTGACCACAGACCACTTCTCAGTTCCTATGCTTCCTGGCTGATGTTTTGGTCACTTTTGAATGCTGGCGGTGCTTTCACTGTAGTGGTAGCATGAGACGGAGTCTACAACCCACACAAGTGGCTCAGGTAGTGCAGCTCATCCAGGATGGCACATCAATGCGAGCTGTGGCAAGAAGGTTTGCTGTGTCTGTCAGCGTAGTGTCCAGAGCATGGAGGCGCTACCAGGAGACAGGCCAGTACATCAGGAGACGTGGAGGAGGCCGTAGGAGGGCAACAACCCAGCAGCAGGACCGCTACCTCCGCTTTTGTGCAAGGAGGAGCAGGTGGAGCACTGCCAGAGCCCTGCAAAATGACCTCCCGCAGGCCACAAATGTGCATGTGTCTGCTCAAACGGTCAGAAACAGACTCCATGAGGGTGGTATGAGGGCCCGACGTCCACAGGTGGGGGTTGTGCTTACACCCCAACACCGTGCAGGACGTTTGGCATTTACCAGAGAACACCAAGATTGGCAAATTCGCCACTGTCGCCCTGTGCTCTTCACAGATGAAAGCAGGTTCACACGCACATGTGACAGACGTGACAGAGTCTGGAGACGCTGTGGAGAACGTTCTGGTGCCTGCAACATCCTCCAGCATGACCGGTTTGGCGGTGGGTCAGTCATGGTGTGGGGTGGCATTTCTTTGTGGGGCCGCACAGCCCTCCATGTGCTCGCCAGAGGTAGCCTGACTGCCATTAGGTACCGAGATGAGATCCTCAGACCCCTTGTGAGACCATATGCTGGTGCGGTTGGCCCTGGGTTCCTCCTAATGCAAGACAATGCTAGACCTCATGTGGCTGGAGTGTGTCAGCAGTTCCTGCAAGAGGAAGGCATTGATGCTATGGACTGGCCCGCCCGTTCCCCAGACCTGAATCCAATTGAGCACATCTGGGACATTTTACATTTACATTTAAGTCATTTAGCAGACGCTCTTATCCAGAGCGACTTACAAATTGGTGCATTCACCTTATGATATCCAGTGGAACAACCACTTTACAATAGTGCATCTAACTCTTTTAAGGGGGGGGGTTAGAAGGATTACTTTATCCTATCCTAGGTATTCCTTAAAGAGGTGGGGTTTCAGGTGTCTCCGGAAGGTGGTGATTGACTCCGCTGACCTGGCGTCGTGAGGGAGTTTGTTCCACCATTGGGGTGCCAGAGCAGCGAACAGTTTTGACTGGGCTGAGCGGGAACTGTACTTCCTCAGAGGTAGGGAGGCGAGCAGGCCAGAGGTGGATGAACGCAGTGCCCTTGTTTGGGTGTAGGGCCTGATCAGAGCCTGAAGGTACGGAGGTGCCGTTCCCCTCACAGCTCCGTAGGCAAGCACCATGGTCTTGTAGCGGATGCGAGCTTCAACTGGAAGCCAGTGGAGAGAGCGGAGGAGCGGGGTGACGTGAGAGAACTTTGAACATGAGGACATCATGTCTCGCTCCATCCACCAACGCCACGTTGCACCACAGACTGTCCAGGAGTTGTCGGATGCTTTAGTCCAGGTCTGGGAGGAGATCCCTCAGGAGACCATCCGCCACCTCATCAGGAGCATGCCCAGGCGTTGTAGGGAGGTCATACAGGCACGTGGAGGCCACACACACACTACTGAGCCTCATTTTGACTTGTTTTAAGGACATTACATCAACGTTGGATCAGCCTGTAGTGTGGTTTTCCACTTTAATTTTGAGTGTGACTCCAAATCCAGACCTCCATGGGTTGATAAATTTGATTTCCATTGATAATTTGTGTGATTTTGTTGTCAGCACATTCAACTATGTAAAGAAAAAAGTATTTAATAAGAATATTTCATTCATTCAGATCAAGGATGTGTTATTTTAGTGTTCCCTTTATTTTTTTGAGCAGTGTATATATATATATTTCACCTTTATTTAACCAGGTAGGCTAGTTGAGAACAAGTTCTCATTTGCAACTGCGACCTGGCCAAGATAAAGCAAAGCAGTTCGACACATACAACACAGAGTTACACATGGAATTAACAAACATACAATCAATAATACAGTAGAAAAATCTATGTACAGCATGTGCAAATGAGGTAGGATGAGAGAGGTAAGGCAATAAATAGGCCATGGTGGCAAAGTAATTACAATATAGCAATTAAACACTGGAATGGTAGGATGTGCAGAAGATGAATGTGCAAGTATAGATACTGGGGTGCAAAGGAGCAAAATAAATAAATACAGTATGGGGATGAGGTATATTGGATGGGCTATTTACAAATGAGCTATGTACAGGTGCAGTGATCTGTGAGCGGCTTTGACAGCTGGTGCTTAAAGCTAGTGAGGGAGATATCAGTCTCCAGCTTCAGAGATTTTTGCAGTTCGTTCCAGTCATTGGCAGCAGAGAACTGGAAGGAGAGGCGGCCAAAGGAAGAATTGGCTTTGGGGGTGACCAGTGAGATATACATGCTGGAGCGCATGCTACGGGTGGGTACTGCTATGGTGACCAGTGAACTGAGATAAGGCGGGGTGCACCCATGACCAGCTCTGAAACCAGATTGCATAGCAGAGAAGGTACGGTGAGAATCGAAATGGTCTGTAATCTGTTTGTTAACTTGGCTTTCAAAGACCTTAGAAAGGCAGGGTAGAATAGATATAGGTCTGTAGCAGTTTGGGTCTAGAGTGTCTCCCCCTTTGAAGAGGGGGATGACCGCGGCAGCTTTCCAATCTATGGGAATCTCAGACGATACGAAAAAGGTTGAACAGGCTAGTAATAGGGGTTGCAACAATTTCGGCAATTCATTTTAGAAAGAGAGGGTCCAGATTGTCTAGCCCGGCTGATTTGTAGGGGTCCAGATTTTGCAGCTCTTTCAGAACATCAGCTATCTGAATTTGGGTGAAGGAGAAGTGGGGGAGGTTTGGGTGAGTTGCTGTGGGGAGCGCAGGGCTTTTGACCAGGGTAGGGGTAGCCAGGTGAAAAGCATGTCCAGCCGTAGAAAAATGCTTATTGAAATTCTCAATTATTGTTGATTATTGTTTGAAAAAGATAGGAAAGCTAAGGCTAACTGCCTGTGTATATTGGTTCCAAACTTCCCTGAAAAGTTGCATATCACGGGGGCTATTCGATGCTAATGCAGAACGCTACAGGATGTTTTTGTGCTGGTCAAGGGTAGACAGGTCTGGAGTGAACCAAGGGCTATATCTATTCCTGGTTCTAAATTTCTTCAATGGAGCATGCTTATTTAAGATGGTGAGGAAGGCACTTTTAAAGAATAACCAGGCATCCTCTACTGACGGGATGAGGTCATTGTCATTCCAGGATACCCGGGCCAGGTCGATTAGAAAGCCTGTTCACTGAAGTGTTTTAGGGTGCGTTTGACAGTGATGAGGGGTGGTCGTTTGACCGCAGACCCATTACGGATGCAGGTAATGAGGCAGTGATCGCTGAGATCTTGGTTGAAAACTGCAGAGGTGTATTTGGAGGGCGAGTTAGTTAGGATGATATCTATGAGGGTGCCCGTGTTTACGGATTTGGGGTTTTACCTGGTAGGTTCATTGATAATTTGTGTGAGATTGAGGGCATCAAGCTTAGATTGTAGGATGGCCGGGGTGTTAAGCATGTCCCAGTTTAGGTCACCTAGCAGCACGAGCTCAGAAGATAGATGGGGGGCAATCAATTCACATATGGTGTCCAGGGCACAGCTGGGGGCAGAGGGTGGTCTATAGCAAGCGGCAACGGTGAGAGACTTGTTTCTGGAAAGGTGAATTTGTAGAAGTAGAAGCTCAAATTGTTTTGGTACAGACCTGGATAGTAAGATAGCCTGCTGAGTTCTATCTCTGCAGTAGATTGCAACACCGCCCCCTTTGGCAGTTCTATCTTGGCGGAAAATGTTATAGTTAGGGATGGAAATTTCAGGGTTTTTGGTGTCTGAATCCTAAGCCAGGATTCAGACACGGCTAAGACATCCAGGTTGGCAGAATGTGCTAAAGCAGTGAATAAAGCAAACTTAGGGAGTAGGCTTCTAATGTTAACATGCATGAAACCAAGGCTTTTACAGTTACAGAAGTCAACAAATGAGAGCACCTGGGGAGTAGGAGTGGAGCTAGGCACTGCAGGTCCTGGATTAACCTCTACATCACCAGAGGAACAGAGGAGAAGTAGGGTAAGGGTACGGCTAAAGGCTATAAGAACTGGCCGTCTAGCACGTTCGGAACAGAGAGTAAAGGGAGCAGGTTTCTGGGCACGATAGCATAGATTCAAGACATAATGTACAGACAAAGGTATGATAGGAAGAGAGTACATTGGAGGTAAACCTAGGCATTGACTAATGATGAAAGAGATATAGTCTCTAGAGACGTTTAAACCAGGTGATGTCATCGCATATGTGGGAGGTGGAACAACATGGTTGGTTAAGGCATATTGAGCAGGGCTAGAGGCTCTACAGTGAAATAAGACAATAATCACTAACCAGGCCAGTAATGGACAAGGCATATTGATATTAGGGAGAGGCATGCGTAGCCAAGTGATCGTATGGGTCCAGTGAGTGGTTGGGCTGGCTGGGGACACGGCGATTCAGACAGTTAGCAGGCCGGGGCTAGCAAGCTTGCATAAGGGCCTTAAATGGACCTCGCGATGGGGGAAAGTCTGTTTTTGCTTCCTCGTGCGGTGGCGTCGATAGATCAGTCGTGGAATTAGTAGTGTTCCAAATAGCAGAGGGGTCCAAGTCCAATTGGCAAAATGGGTATAGTGGTCCAAGAAACTGGCCGGTGGATCAGCTAACAGTCCAATATGCACTAGATAGCTAGCAGGCTGCGGTTAGCAGAATGGGCCTTCAGGGGACGTCCCGCCTGAGGGGCCTGTTGTGATCCTCGGGCAGATTATGTCGGTATTCCAAGCGTGAAGGATCGGCGGGGTTCCGTGTCCCGTACCGGCAGTAGAAGGGGTCCGGATATTGTAGCTGAGGAGTGGGCTTCAGGAGTAGCCCAGGAGCCCTAGCCGGGAGATGGGTCTAGCATGGGCTAGCTCCAGGCTAGTTGGTGCTTGCTCCGGTACGTAAACGTTAGCCAGGAGTAGTCAACCCGGGTTGCGGTTAGCTTGCTGCGATGATCCAGATGAAAAGGTTCAGAGTTTGCTGTAGGAATCCGGGGATATGGAGAGAGAAATAGGTCCGGTATGCTCTGGTTTGAAACGCGTTGTACGAACTGGCGAGAGCTTTCCGAGCTAACGGTTAGTTGATGACCGCTAGCAGTGGTTAGCTGACTGATAGCTGACAGCTGGTAGCTAGTTAGCTAGCTTGCTTCAGTTGAGGTATTCCAGTTCGGAGGTAAATAGAAATACTTTAGGGGGAAAAAACAGATCCTCAACACATTGGGTGAGGCGGGTTGCAGGAGAGTATTTTGAAGTTGAGGTTTAAGAAAAATATAAAAAAGAATGCGAAGACAAAGATATATACATGGGACAAGACAAAGACAAAGACGTCTGACTGCTACGCCATCTTGGAAGTATGTGTTAATGAGGATTTGGATGTCTCACACGTGTTTGTCGTTTTGTGGCATCTGCTTTGTGTTCAATCACAATTGCAGTCTTCCTCCCTCATCATAATCCCAAGTGTGTTTAGGATTTTACTATAATATCAGTGTAAAATATATGTCATTGTGGGAATATTTTTAGCACAAGGTACTGTTAAACTATACAAGGCTTTTAAGTTAAACCTCCCTATGTAATTTTCCTTCTGTGGGCTGCGTGTACACTGTGGGTAATAATAGTAGTAGTACTATAATGAAGGGTCTTTCTGTTCTCACATACCATCCAACGTCATCACACACACACACACACTGCTGTAATGAGGATTATTTCTGTCTTCACAGTCATGCCTGCATCATCAGCAAAGTGGTAGACCAGCATTTAAAGGCTAGTAGACTCTTTCTCACCCAAAATAATGCAAGCATGTGCACTGGTGAACACACACACATACACAAGCATGAGACTCCAGTATGTTTTTTGTCTTTCAGCTAATTTAGGACCGATTTCATTGTTCAGAAAAGAGTGGGTTACTCTGTATGCTGAGTTGGGTGGTGGTTCTCTAAGTGGGTTATTTTCACCTGAGCAGAGGCTATATACAGTTGAAGTCGGAAGTTTACATACACCTTAGCCAAATACATTTAAACTCAGTTTCACAATTCCTGACATTTAATCCTAATAAAAATTCCCTGTTTTAGGTCAGTTAGGACCACCACTTTATTTTAAGAATGTTAAATGTCAGAATAATAGTAGAGTGAACTATTTATTTCAGCTTTTATTTCTTTCATCACATTCCTAGTGAGTCAGAAGTTTACATACACTCAATTAGTATTTGGTAGCATTGCCTTTAAATTGTTTTACTTGGGTCAAACGTTTCAGGTTGCCTTCCACAAGCTTCCCACAATAAGTTGGGTGAATTTTGGCCCATTCCTCCTGACAGAGCTGGGGTAACTGAGTCAGGTTTGAAGGCCTCCTTGCTCGCACACGCTTTTTCAGTTCTGCCCACAAATTTTCTATAGGATTGAGGTCAGGGCTTTGTGATGGCCACTCAAATACCTTGACTTTGTTGTCCTTAAGCCATTTTGACACAACTTTGGAAGTATGCTTGGGGTCATTGTCCATTTGGAAGACCCATTTGTGACCAAGCTATAACTTCCTGACTGATGTCTTGAGCTGTTGCTTCACTGTGAATGAACAGAGTTTTTTTCACCACTTCACTATGGTGAAGTTTTGACGTTTCAAATGGAAATCCGATGTCAGATATCATTGAATCAGATGTGATAAAGGCTTGTGGGTTTATTGATGTTGCCAGAATGGACGAGCATGTGAACTCAGCTGAACACCCATATGTTCATATCAGTATGAAGAGATTGAGTGTGATAGATGTGTTTTCAGGATAAGCACAATCTGGGAACCCATAGATGCAGATTGCTATTTGATCATACGATTTCTGAGAATACCATGGTTTAGTGTCACATGTGACATTCGAGAAAGTCCCACAGATAAGATTCACTGCACTGTTTTACACTCACTAGTCACGGGTCTATACAAAGGTAGCTAGCTGCTTTTACAAGGGACTTGTTTTCTCTGTCAGTAAGTACAGTACCACATACTGGAGTGTCCAGGAATGTTATTCTTCAGAGGAAAGCCCATAGGTAAATGATTTGTATTATCATGTGTATTAAACACTTTCCTCATGTTTATTTACTGTGTGTGTGTATGTGTGTGTGCGTGTGCGTGCGCGTGCGTGTGTGTGATAGCGACAGTCATAACAGTGCACATCACACATACTCATGTTCAAGCTTTGCTCCCTTGTGCGCTCTTAAATTTACTAGGCTATGACTTTCCCCCACATTTCTAGTAATTTTTATGTTGTCTGATCATTGCTCTCCATTTTGCTATCATTTGCCAGAGTTATCTGTCAATGTCGAGTTCATATTCTTTCAGTTTGTGTTGCATTTATTTTGAGTGCTAACTTTGTGATGTATTTGTTGCCACTTTTCAGAGCTCCGCTTGTTCATGTCTGCGCTCTATACGAGGCGTGTCTGCAGCCGTGTGCATGTATACTCGTGGTTGCTGGAGAAACGTGTACGCCTTTTTCCCGCAGGTTTTGTCATTGTGTCAATTTATTATTTGGTTTATTGAGATCTCTGCGATTGAAAATATACAGATGCGAATTAGAAAGGCCTGTGTAATATTGGGATGATTTTAAATCTGCTCTAGACATTATGTAGCCTCTGTGTTGGGTAAGTTGTTTATGTGCACCGCTGCTTGTTGTGGCAACCCTGTGTGTGTGTGTGTGTGTGTGTGTGTGTGTGTGTGTGTGTGTGTGTGTGTGTGTGTGTGTGTGTGTGTGTGTGTGTGTGTGTGTGTGTGTGTGTGTGTGTGTGTGTGTGTGTGTGTGTGTGTGTGTGTGTGAGAGAGAGATTGCTGTAGACTTGTTTTAGGGAGTGACTTTTGTCAATTTTTTTGTTTTTGTGGATCAGATAGGGCTGGGCGATATGGTCTAAATATTTCACAATATTTTATTATTTTTGGACGGTATATTAGGTTTTTTAATAGTAAAAATATGTAAATATGTTTATGAGTAGTGTATGATCGCTAGGGTGGCAATACATACATTGTGCGTATTTTTCATGGTTCTCTCTCCATTCTGATTTGTTTTATACTGTTCAATCAAACTTCAACCAAAAGTTGGAATATAGTGGGCACTCTGAATACAGTGTTGTTTGACATGACAACGAATGAAAAAAAACAGGGAGGGGTTATTGTGACAAGGTACGAACCAAAGTGTTGGTCAGTTAGTTACCTGGCTACCTAGACTCCTTGCTCTGGCCAAACACTACACCACGCACACGGATGTTAGTTTCTTCTCAGCAACGAGTCTGGATCATTCTGGATCCAGAACACGTGGCTAAAGCAGCGTTTTGAAAATCTGTCATTGGCTTTATTACTCTGATTGGTTAGAAATGATCCAATCGCTGATGACTTTGTTTTGTACAATCCCCTTCAATTTGACATCACCACAAACAACTTCAATGATGGCCTTCCCGGACTGAAGTATGCAGCGAACATAAAACAGTGGAAAAATTAAGTTTGAGTCATCAGGCAACCTACTTCGATGTTACATTAAATGTTTTCTCTTACTTGATGTAGTTTGTTGTAGTTAACATATTCATACTGTGCCTATTCCTCTCAGATTTATATACTGTTGCACAAACAACATGCTGATCCAGGCCTACACCAGCACTGGTATCAGGCTGTATTAGCTAGCTACGTTTCCTCTGACTAAGTACGTTTAGCTAACTAACTAGCGATTAACATTAGCGACTAACACAATTTATTTTAGCCACAACTTGCTAAGAAAAGACAAGCTATCTTTTTTCCCTTTTTTAGGGGGCCCACCCCTTTTCAGAGGACAAAAATAAACTTTGTTTTTACAGCTTTTTCTTTTGTACATTCGACACATATTTTACTTACATGGTATTTTTATATATATATTTTACAGTAGTTACATAGCAAGAATAAAGTAATTTTATATTTTATATACATTACATCAAGATAGATAGATAGATAGTATTATACATTTTACATCGTGCTTTCAGTCATAACTATTTTAGAACAGGAGCTTTTAAACCCACCCCTCAGCAAGTCTGTCCATCCCACCTATCTCCATAAACCGCCTTCTTATGATTTCCATGTGCCATATATTTTTCAACTGTGCTGTGATGTTTTACATAAATGCTATACCTGTTTAATCGCATAGTATCTACAGATAAATATTTTTACTAAAAGTATTATTATATTGTTGACTGATTGACTAGGGTTTGCGAAATCTCCCAACAGTATTTGTAGGGTTCATTTTACATAAATGTTGTGATTTTTCAGCCATTCCTGAAACTGTGACCAGAAACAAAGTACATAGGAGCAATACCGAAATAAGTGATCTAATAATTCTGTCTCTTCGTAGCAAAATCTGCATAGCTGAGATGGGTGTATGCCCCATATACATAACGTTCTGTTTGTGGCAAGAATTTAGTATGATAATTTACATTTTAAAACGTGAAAGTTTTGAATCAAGCGTTGTTTTGCGTATCAGTTCATAAACCATGTGCTACAGAATCTGCACATCAATAATCTCTTCCCAACTATTTTGCAACTTGTTTGGTGCTGCAGTTAACATTTTGGTCCCGAAGTATAACTGATATATATATATATATATATATATAAGTGCACATATTGCACTTTTACTTTCTTCTCCAACACTTTGTTTTTGCATTATTTAAACCAAATTTAACGTTTCATTATTTATTTGATGCTAAATTGATTTTATTGATGTATTATATTAAGTTAAAATAAGTGTTCATTCAGTATTGTTGTAATTGTCATTATTACAAATATACATAAATAAAATCGGCCGATTAATCGGTATCGGCTTTTTTTGGTCCTCCAATAATTGGTATCGGTATCGGTGTTGAAAAATCATAATCGGTCGACCTCTAGTTGCTACCATGTTGTTGTCATGTTGTGTTGCTACCATGCTGTGTTGTGTTGTCTCTCTTGTTGTGATGTGTGTTCTGTCCTATATTTTTATTTAATTTATTTTTATTTTTAATCCCAGCCCCCATCCCCGCAGGAGGCCTTTTGGTCGGCTGTCATTGTGAATAAGAATTTGTTCTGAACTGACTTGCCTGGTTAAATTAAATAAAAAGTATGTCCACTTCACCGTCAGACCATTTTATTGGTAAACTACGCGGTAATGTAAAAGTTTCATTTTTTTGCGATCCAATACATAATATGGTACACACTTATTATAGTTTGGTTGTAATCCAAAGAGGTTAAAACAATTATCTAGATCCTCTATGAAGCTGTACAGAGATCCAGGTTGCGGAGATCCAGGTTTAAGAGGAAATTATATATGGCTACAGTGGACAACCTTGTTTTACTCATCTTGACAGTTTAATACTTTCTGAGAAGTAGCCATTATTTATTATTTTACACCAGGGGTTACTTTACATAATGTTAATCTGTTTAAGAGATTCGCCTAAATTAAAATAGTCCAGATATTTATATATAAATTATAGTCGTACTATATCAAAAACCTTTTCAAAATCTGCTATGAATATCAGACCTAGTTTCCTAGATTTTTCATAGTGTTGTATTGTTTCAAGTACTTGTCTTATATTATCTCCAATGTAAGAAACCTGTCTGATCAGGATGAATAATATCCGACAACACCTTTTTAATTCTATGTGCTTTGCATTTTTCTAGGATTTTTGCATCACAAAACTCTAGTGTAAGGGGCCTCCAGTTTTTTAGATAGACTGGATCTTTATACTTATCAAACCATTTTGCTGAGTACCTGCTATTTTACTGTTTTTATAGGAGTGGTTAAAACATGCTAATAGTGGATCTTTGAGTATATCAAACAAGGTTTCATATACAGTCGTGGCCAAAAGTTTTGAGAATGACACAAATATACATTTTCACAAAGTCTGCTGCCTCAGTTTGTATGATGGCAATTTGCATATACTCCAGAATGTTATGAAGAGTGATCAGATGAATTGCAATTAATTGCAAAGTCCCTCTTTGCCATGTAAATGAACTGAATCCCCCCCCAAAAAATTCCACTGCATTTCAGCCCTGCCACAAAAGGACCAGCTGACATCATGTCAGTGATTCTCTCGTTAACACGGGTGTGAGTGTTGACGAGGACAAGGCTGGAGATCACTCTGTCATGCTGATTGAGTTCGAAAAACAGACTGGAAGCTTCAAAAGGAGGGTGGTGCTTGGAATCATTGTTCTTCCTCTGTCATCCATGGTTACCTGCAAGGAAACATGTGCCGTCATCATTGCTTTGCACAAAAAGTGCTTCACAGGCAAGGATATTGCTGCAAGTAAGATTGCACCTAAATCAACCATTTATCGGATCATCAAGAACTTCAAGGAGAGCGGTTCAATTGTTGTGAAGAAGGCTTCAGGGCGCCCAAAAAAGTCCAGCAAATGCCAGGACCGTCTCCTAAAGTTGATTCAGCTGCGGGATCGGGGCACCACCAGTACAGAGCTTGCTCTGGAAAGGCAGCAGGCAGGTGTGAGTGCATATGCATGCACAGTGAGGTGAAGACTTTTGGAGGATGGCCTGGTGTCAAGAAGGGCAGCAAAGAAGCCACTTCTCTCCAGGAAAAACATCAGGGACAGACTGATATTCTGCAAAAGGTACAGGGATTGGATGGCTGAGGACTGGGGTAAAGTAATTTTCTCTGATAAATCCCCTTTCCGATTGTATGGGGCATCCGGAAAAAAGCTTGTCCGGAGAAGACAAGGTGAACGCTACCATCAGTCCTGTGTCATGCCAACAGTAAAGCATACTGAGACCATTCATGTGTGGGGTTGCTTCTCAGCCAAGGGAGTGGGCTCACTCACAATTTTGCCTAAGAACTCAGCCATGAATAAAGAATGGTACCAACACATCCTCCGAGAGCAACTTCTCCCAACCATCCAGGAACAGTTTGGTGACGAACAATGCCTTTTCCAGCATGATGGAGCACCTTGCCATAAGGCAAAAGTGATAACTAAGTGGCTCAGGGAACAAAACATCAATATTTTGTTTCCATGGCCAGGAAACTCCCCAGACCTTAGTCCCATTGAGAACCTGTGGTCAATCCTCAAGGTGGGTGGACAAACAAAAACCCACAAATTCTGACAAACTCCAAGCATTGATTATGCAAGAATGGGCTGCCATCAGTCAGGATGTGGCGCAGAAGTTAATTGACAGCATGCCAGGGCAGATTGCAGAAGTCTTGAAAAAGAAGGGTCAACACTGCAAATATTGACTCTTTGCATCAACTTCATGTAATTGTCAATAAAAGCCTTTGACACTTATTAAATTATTGTAATTATACATCAGTATTCCATTGTAACATCTGACAAAAATATCTAAAGGCACTGAAGCAGCAAACTTTGTGGAAATTAATATTAGTCATTCTCAAAACTTTTGGCCACAACTGTACAATGTTTTTTCTGAAGTCTTGGCTGATTGTCTTTAGATTTTCCCATGATGTCAAGCAAAGAGGCATCGAGTTTGAAGGTAGGCCTTGAAATACATCCACAGGTACACCTTCAATTGACTCAAATTATGTCAATTAGCCTATCAGAAGCTTCTAAAGCCATGACATAATTTTCTTGAATTTTCCAAGCTTTTTAAAGGCACAGTCAACTTCGTGTATGTAAACTTCTGACCCTGTGAAATTGTGATACAGTGAAATAATCTGTCTGTAAACAATTGTTGTAAAAATGACTTGTGTCATGCACAAAGTAGATGTCCTAACCGACTTGCCAAAACTATAGTTTGTTAACAAGAAATTTGTGGAGTGGTTGAAAAACGAGTTTTAATGACTCCAACCTAAGTGTATGTAAACTTCCGACTTCATCTGTACCTAAACTGGTATGCCATCCAGCCTTGGAGTTTCCCCTGGCTAAAGGCTTTAATTGCATCAAGAAGTTCCTCCTCTGCAATTTGGCCCTCACACATGATATTTTGTAATTTCCCTAAGTGCATGAGGGCAATTATTCGTAGTGTGACTTCCTATACGATCCATTGGGGTACATGTATTATAATCTCCCACCATAATAATACCGTCATTTGTTGCTTGTGAGCTCGATAGATTAGTATATATAATTTTGAAGACGTGTGGACCATATAGATTAGTTGTCCAAAAGTGTTTTTTGTCCAATAGCATATTTGAAATTATCCACCTTCCTTCCGGATATGTTTGAACAGTTTGCACATTGGGATCTAAATTGTTATTCATTAATATCATTACCCCTTTTGAGTTTCTTTGCTCATGACAGATATATATTTCTCCCTCCCAGTCCTTTTTCATTACAACCTCATCAAATCAAATCAAATGTATTTATATAGCCCTTCTTACATCAGCTGATATCTCAAAGTGCTGTACAGAAACCCAGCCTAAAACCCCAAACAGCAAGCAATGCAGGTGTAGAAGCACGGTGGCTAGGAAAAACTCCCTAGAAAGGCCAAAACCTAGGAAGAAACCTAGAGAGGAACCAGGCTATGAGGGGTGGCCAGTCCTCTTCTGGCTGTGCCGGGTGGAGATTATAACAGAATATGGCCAAGATGTTCAAATGTTCATAAATGACCAGCATGGTCAAATAATAATAATCACAGTAGTTGTCGAGGGTGCAGCAAGTCAGCACCTCAGGAGTAAATGTCAGTTGGCTTTTCATAGCCGATCATTAAGAGTATCTCTACCGCTCCTGCGGTCTCTAGAGAGTTGATAACAGCAGGTCTGGGACAGGTAGCACGTAACAGGTCAGGGTTCCAAAGCCGCAGGCAGAACAGTTGAAACTGGAGCAGCAGCACGGCCAGGTGGACTGAGGACAGCAAGGAGTCATCATGCCAGGTAGTCCTGAGACATGGTCCTAGGGCTCAGGTCCTCCGAGAGAGAGAAAGAAAGAGAGAAAGAGAGAATTAGAGAGAGCATACTTAAATTCACACAGGACACTGGATAAGACAGGAGAAGTACTCCAGATATAACAAACTGACCCTAGCCCCCCGACAAATATACTAATGCAGCATAAATACTGGAGGCTGAGACAGGAGGGGTCAGGAGACACTGTGGCCCCATCCGATGATACCCCCGGACAGGGCCAAACAGGAAGGATATAACCCCACCCACTTTGCCAAAGCACAGCCCCCACACCACTAGAGGGATATCTTCAACCACCAACTTACCATCCTGAGACAAGGCCGTGTATAGCCCACAAAGATCTCCGCCACGACACAACCCAAGGTGGAGCGCCAACCCAGACGGGAAGATCATGTCAGTGACTCAACCCACTCAAGTGACGCACCCCTCCTAGGGACGGCATGAAAGAGCACCAGTAAGCCAGTGACTCAGCCCCTGTAATAGTGTTAGAGGCAGAGAATCCCAGTGGAGAGAGGGGAACCGGTCAGGCAGAGACAGCAAGAGCCTTTCCGTTCACCTTCACACTCCTGGGCCAGATTACACTCAATCATATGACCCTCTGAAGAGATGAGTCTTCAGTAAAGACTTAAAAGTTGAGACCGAGTCTGTGTCTCTCACATGGGTAGGCAGACCATTCCATAAAAATTGAGATCTATAGGAGAAAGCCCTGCCTCCAGCTGTTTGCTTAGAAATTCTAGAGACAATTAGGAGGCCTGCGTCTTGTGACCGTAGCGTACGTGTAGGTATGTACGGCAGGACCAAATCGGAAAGATAGGTAGGAGCAAGCCCTTGTAATGCTATGCAGATTAGCATTAAAACCTTGAAATCAGCCCTTGCCTTAACAGGAAGCCAGTGTAGGGAGGCTAGCACTGGAGTAATATGATCAAATTCTTTGGTTCTAGTCAGGATTCTAGCAGCTGTATTTAGCACTAACTGAAGTTTATTTTGTGCTTTATCCGGGTAGCCGGAAAGTAGAGCATTGCAGTAGTCTAACCTAGAAGTAACAAAAGCATGGATACATTTTTCTGCATCATTTTTGGACAGAAAGTTTCAGATTTTTGTAATGTTACGTAGATGGAAAAAAGCTGTCCTTGAAACAGTCTTGATATGTTCGTCAAAAGAGAGATCAGGGTCCAGAGTAACGCCGAGGTCCTTCACAGTTTTATTTGAGACGACTTTACAACCATCAAGATTAATTGTCAGATTCAACAGAAGATCTCTTTGTTTCTTGGGACCTAGAACAAGCATCTCTGTTTTGTCCGAGTTTAAAAGTAGAACGTTTTCAGCCATCCACTTCCTTATTTACATTTAAGTCATTTAGCAGACGCTCTTATCCAGAGCGACTTACAAATTGGAAAGTTCATACATATTCATCCTGGTCCCCCCGTGGGGAATGAACCCACGACCCTGGCGTTGCAAGCGCCATGCTCTACCAACTGGACCACGGGACTTATGTCTGAAACACAGGCTTCTAGCGAGGGCAATTTTGAGGCTTCACCATGTTTCATTGAAATGTACAGCTGTGTGTCATCCGCATAACAGTGAAAGTTAACATTATGTTTTCAAATGACATCCCCAAGAGGTAAAATATATAGTGAAAACAATAGTGGTCCTAAAACTGAACCTTGAGGAACACCGAAATGTACAGTTGATTTGTCAGAGGACAAACCATTCACAGAGACAAACTGATATCTTTCCGACAGATAAGATCTAAACCAGGCCAGAACTTGTCCGTGTAGACCAATTTGGGTTTCCAATCTCTCCAAAAGAATGTGATCGATGGTATCAAAAGCAGCACTAAGGTCTAGGAGCACGAGGACAGATGCAGAGCCTCGGTCTGACGCCATTGAAAGGTCATTTACCGTCTCAGTGCTATGATGGGGTCTAAAACCAGACGGAAGCATTTCGTATACATTGTTTGTCTTCAGGAAGGCAGTGAGTTGCTGCGCAACAGCTTTTTCCAATTTTTTTGAGGGGAATGGAAGATTCGATATAGGCCGATAGTTTTTTTAATTTTCTGGGTCAAGGTTTGGCTTTTTCAAGAGTGGCTTTATTACTGCCACTTTTAGTGAGTTTGGTACACATCCGGTGGATAGAGAGCCGTTTATTATGTTCAACATAGGAGGGCCAAGCACAGGAAGCAGCTCTTTCAGTAGTTTAGTTGGAATAGGGTCCAGTATGCAGCTTGAAGGTTTAGAGGCCATGATTATTTTCATCATTGTGTCAAGAGATATAGTACTAAAACACTTGAGTGTCTCTCTTGATCCTAGGTCCTGGCAGAGTTGTGCAGACTCAGGACAGCTGAGCTTTGGAGGAATACGCAGATTTAAAGAGGAGTCCGTAATTTGCTTTCTAATGATCATGATCTTTTCCTCAAAGAAGTTCATGAATTTATTACTGCTGAAGTGAAAGCCATCCTCACTTGGGGAATGCTGCTTTTTAGTTAGCTTTGCGACAGGATCAAAAATAAATTTTGGATTGTTCTTATTTTCCTCAATTAAGTTGGAAAAATAGGATGATCGAGCAGCAGTGAGGGCTCTTCGATACTGCACGGTACTGTCTTTTCAAGCTAGTCGGAAGACTTCCAGTTTGGTGTGGCGCCATTTCTGTTCCAATTTTCTGGAAGCTTGCTTCAGGGCTCGGGTATTTTCTGTATACCAGGGAGCTAGTTTCTGATAACAAATGTTTTTAGGGGTGCAACTGCATCTAGGGTATTGCGCAAGGTTAAATTGTAATTGTAATTGTAGAGTGAGTTTCCTGTAAACAATAGATATTATATTCCTTCTCTTTTAGCCAGGTAAAGACTGATTGTCTTTTTTTTTATAAGTCATTACAATTATAACTAGCAATACTTATTTCACCACTTACCATAATTTCAATTATAGTTACCAAAATATATGCCTGTAAACTCACCACCAAAAAGTACCATGATGATCAAGCTGCTAGACACCCTGAATTTATCAATTTATCCAATGCTACCAGAATCAATGTCTGACATTATCCATGTAGCTGCACCATAATATATGCACTGCTAAACATATTGTAGCTGCAACTAACTCTAAGTAAACCTCCAATTGTCTTCCAATATCCTTCCCACGAAAGGCTTCCCCAATCCCCGAAGGAGGTGTTGTCCCTGATGCTATCATACAACCTCCATGCCCATAATGCACCTTTAGCATCCTAAAACATAACGTCAACCGGCGATTGGCGTGGCCCAGGTAAAACATACCTTCAACCGGCGATTGGCGTGGCAAAGGTAAAACATAACGTCAACCGGCGATTGGCGTGGCCCAGGTAAAACATACCTTCAATCGGCGATTGGCGTGGCCCAGGTAAAACATACCTTCAACCGCCGATTGGCGTGGCCCAGGTAAAACATACCTTCAACCGCCGATTGGCGTGTCCCAGGTTAAACACACATTTAACCGCCGATTGGCGTGGCCCAGGTAAAACACACCTTCAACCGCTCACAAACGAACTGTTTGCAGACAGTAAGATACACAAACGGACCGTGTAATTATAGAACACTTGTGGATTTATATTAAGAAGCAAACTGGAAAGCAGCATCGTTGTCTGCAGCATTGACCATGAAGACTCGCAGTGAGTGAACGTGACCTGAGTGGTTGTTGTGAGTCGTGTTTGAGTGACGTGTGTGTGTGTGTGTGTGTGTGTGTGTGTGTGTGTGTGTGTGTGTGTGTGTGTGTGTGTGTGTGTGTGTGTGTGTGTGTGTGTGTGTGTGTGTGTGTGTGTGTGTGTGTGTGTGTGTGTGTGTGTGTGTGTGTGTAAGGAAGGAAGGAAGGAGAGAAACGATTCAAGTAGCAAATGGAGTAAACCATAAAAACTGACATTACACTTGGTGGAGGGGTGTATAGTGACGAGAAGTTTGGCTCTTTTTACTAACTCTGATCTTTTTTCCCGACTTGTTCAGTAAAAACAACTAATGTTTCGACTAATTTTATTAATTTGAGCCAGTAATGTCCAGAGCATGCAGGACCCCCTAACGGCGAACTGTGAACTTAAAACTGATTCTACAAGCCTCCAGTTCATCATGAGGTGTTTATTGGAGCTGTCATTTTTAAACAATGTGCATTTGTTGATTGCTAGGCATACAAATAAGATACATTTTTGATACATTTGAAACAAGGACTAGTTGTGGCCGCAACTGGACTAGATTGTGAACGACTCTTGGTGGAATGCATTACTTGCAGCCGTGAGGGTGATAAGCACAATATCGTTTGCAAACTGCAGCACCCCAAACGATTTGTTCTCGAGCTCCAGTTTGTTGAGCAGAGACAGTGTGTATGTTTTGGTTCTACAAAGCTGTGTCCATCGTAACGTTCAATAATCAATGAATTGCATTTATTCTTGCACCATGCAATCAATTAACAGTGCTAAACATGTATTTTTCTTCTCTATGCTGTGATCTATTTTACAATGATCTATTTTACAATTGTTGGTTGGAGCATGTCTTCAGAGCTGCTGAGCCGGAGGAATGCGTATTAATCCAGCTGTAGTCATTGCGGCGAGCAGGGTCATCACAAGTTACCACAGCCACAAAGTCTTAAACCCTGCCTGTTTCTACAATTTATGTTATTGAAATCTGATTTTAAATCTAATCTTAACCCTAACCTCTGCTAACATTTGGTCTAACCCTTACCTTCAATTAAATTAAGACCAAAAAGCGAACTTTGTGGCTGTGGTAATTCATGAAAACCGGCCAGTAGGTCAAATGAACAACAAAATGAACGAGTCACACAGAAAAAAATAATCATGACTCTCGAGTCAGTAAAAAGAGTTGTTCAAAATGAGCAACTCGTTCGCGAACTGCACATGACTAGTGGTGTAACACATATAACAAACAAAACATTTAAATACTTTTATACAAGGTAATGTAAAAACCCAAACCGGTCCCTGCATCAATACCAGTATACTGTATAGTAAAATATGCTATCCTGCCCAGCCCTAGGGTCAGAGTCACTGTATTTATGTGCAGATCTGTGACAACTCAGCAGCCTATCTTTTACCATAAACCTTTTGAATATTCATAAGCTTTCATTTGAAAAAAGAGTTGTTAAAGAGCTAAATACAGTAGCTCTATTCTACTGTATCTCATGGTTGATGGGGTCCACAACGTTCAGTTAGATGTCTCTGATTTGTCACACTGACATATTGGCTGAGGGTGTATGGAGGGGCTGGCCTTATTTTTGAAAAGAATGTCAAAGCTATGCCATTTCTCTTCCTGGGGTCTGCAGATGAATGAATTGCTGCTGTAATGCTGCTGTACCATTACAAGATGTTGGAGACCTACAAACATCAATCTATCCTCTTACTGCCCGTTTTACACTATTTTTCATGATTTTAATAAAGGATGCCTGGACGGATGCCTGGACGGATGGTCAAGGTTATTTACACAACGGGTCAAAAATCATCCCTCTTACACTGCTGATCAAATATAATACATCTGTATTTGACACATGCGCCGAATACACATGCATGCTTACGAGCCTTTCCCAATGATGCAGAGTAAAAAAAAAAAATTAACACAGAGGAATAAAATTAACAAGAATGAAGCTATTGTATATACAGGGAGTACCAGTACCAGCTCAATGTGCAGGGGTACAAGGTATTTGAGGTAGATATGTACAGTACCAGTCAAAAGTTTGGACACACCTACTCATTCAAGAATTTTTCTTTATTTTTATTATTTTCTACATTGTAGAATAATAGTGAAGACATCAAAACTATGAAATAACACATATGGAATCATGACAACTTTGCACACTCTTGGCATTCTCATGGCATTCTCTCAACCAGCTTCACCTGGCTGCTTTTCCTTCACTCTGTGGTCCAACTCATCCCAAACCATCTCAATTGGGTTGAGGCCAGGTCATCTGATGCAGCACTCCATCATTCTCCTTTGTCAAAATGGCCCTTACACAATCTGGAGGTGTGTTTTTAGTCATTGTCCTGCTGAAAAACAAATGATAGTCCTACTAAGAGCAAACCAGCAGATGGGATGGCGTATCGCTGCAAAATGAGTGGTAGGCATGCTGGTTAAGTGTGCCTTGAATTCTAAATAAATCACAGACAGTGTCACCAGCAAAGCACCCCCACAACATCACACCACCTCCTCCATGCTTCACGGTGAGAATCACACATTCTGAGATCATCCGTTCACCTACTCTGCGTCTCACAAAGACATGGGTGTTGGAACGAAAAAACTCAAATTTGGACTCAGACTAAAGGACAGATTTCCACCGGTCTAATGTCCATTGCTTGTGTTTCTTGGCCCAAGCAAGTCTCTTCTTCTCATTGGTGTCCTTTAGTAGTGGTTTCTTTGCAGCAATTCGACCATGAAGGCCTGATTCACTCAGTCACCTCTGAACAGTTGATGTTGAGATGTGTCTGTTACTTGAACTCTGTCAAACATTTATTTGGGTTGCAATTTCTGAGGCTGGTAACTAATGAACCTATCCTCTGCAGCAGAGGTAACTCTGGGTCTTCTGTTCCTGTGGCGATCCTCATGAGAGCCAGTTTCATCATAGCGCTTGATGGTTTTTGCGACTGCACTTGAAGAAACTTTCAAAGTTCTTGAAATGTTCTGTTTTCACTGACCTTCATGTCTTAAAGTAATGCTGGACTGTCATTTCTCTTTGCTTATTTGAGCTGTTCTTGCCATAATATGGACTTGGTCTTTTACCAAATAGGGCTATCTTCTGTGTACCACTCATACCTTGTCACAACACAACTGATTGGCTCAAATGCATTAAGAAGGAAAGAAATTCCACAAATGAACTTTTGACAAGGCACACCTGTTAATTGAAATGCATTCCAGGTGACTACCTCATGAAGCTGGTTGAGAGAATGCCAAGAGTGTGCAAAGCTGGCATCAAGGCAAAGGGTGGCTACTTTGAAGAATCTCATAAAATATGTTTGGATTTGTTTAACACTTTTTTGGTTACTACATGATTCCATATGTGTTATTTCATAGTTTTGATGTCTTGACTATTCTATTGTCTATGTAGAAAATAATATAAATTATTAGGAACAGAGTAGCAGCAGCATATGATAAGTGTGTGTTGTGTCGGTATATGTATGTGTATGTGTGTGTGTGTTGTGTGTGTGTGCGTATGTAGTGTATGTGAGAGTGTAGTGTGTGTGAGCGAGTATGTATATAGAGCGAGTATATAGTCTTGTGAGTTTCCATAGAGTCAGAGCAAGATAGGGTCAAAGCACATAGTCTGTGTACCATTTAATTAACTACTTCGCAGTCGTATGGCTATTTAGCAGTCTTGTGGCTTGGGGTAGAAGCTGTTCGGAGCCTGTTGGTCTGAGAACCGGTGCTCTGGTACTGTTTGCTGGACAGTAGCAGATTGAACACTATATGGCTTGTTGGCTGAAGTTTTTGGCAATTTTTAGGGCCTTCCTCTGACTGATATAGAGGCCTGGATGGCAGGGAGCTCGTGCCCAGTGATGTTCGCACAACCCTCTGTAACGCTTTGCGGCCGAGGGCGGTGCATTTGCCATATCAAGCAGGGGGATGCAGCCAGTCAAGATGCTCTCAATGGTGCAGCTGTAGAACGTTTTGAGGATCCGAGGGCCTATGCCAAATCTTTTCATGCTCCTGAGGAGGAAGAGGCACTGTTGTGCCCTATTCTTGACTGTGCGGGTGTGTGTGGACCATGTTAAGTCCATAGTGATGTGCATGTCAAGGAACTTGAAGCTTTCGACCCGCTCCACTACAGCCCCGTCGATGTGGATGGGGGCGTGCTTTCCCCTCTTTCTCCTGTAGTACACGATCAGCTATTTTGTCTCACTAACGTTGAGGGAAAGGTTGTTAACCTGGCAGTGCACCACACTTCTAAGTCTTTGACCTCCTCCCTGTAGGCTGTCTCATCGCCATCAGTGATTAGGCCTTCCACCATTGTGTCGTCAACAAACTTGATGATGGGGTTGAAGTTGTGTGTGGCCATGCTGTCATAGGTGAACAGGGAGTACAGGAGAGGACTAAGCACGCACCCCTAAGGGGCCCCTGTGTCAAAGGTCAGGGTGGCGGAGGTGTTGTTGCCACCACCTGGGTCCTGCTGGTCAGGAAGTCCAGGATCCAGTTGCAGAGGGAGGTGTTCAGTCCCAGGGTCCCGAGCTTGGAGCGGATTATGGGAGCACAGGAGGGGACTAAGCACGCACCACTGAGGGGCCCTCGTGTTGAAGGTCAGCGTGGTGGAGGGGTTGTTGCCACCACATGGGACCGGTCCATCAGGAAGTCCAGGATCCAGTTGCAGAGGGATGTGTTCAGTCCTGAGCTTGGTGATGATCTTGTAGGGGATTATGGTGTTGAACGCTGAGCTGTAGTCTATGAACAGCATTCTTACATAGTTATTTCCAGTCTTGTCCAGGTGGGAGAGGGCAGTGTGAAGTGCATTTGAGATTGAATCATCTGTGGATCTTTTGGTGTGGTATGCGAATTGGTGTGCGTTTCAACTTTCAAGTTTTATTGTCACATGCACAAGTACAATGCCAGGGTGTCTGGGATTATGGTGTTGATGTGTGTCATGACCAGCCTTTCAAAGCACTTCATAATTACAGATGTGAATGCTATAGGGCGATAGTCATTTAGGCAAGTTACCTTGGTGTTTTTGGGAACAGGGACATTGGTGTACAACTTGAAACATGTTGGGATTACCAACTGGAACAAGGAAAGATTGAAAATGTCAGTGAAGACACTTGCCAGCTGACCTGCGCATGCTCTGAGAATGCGCCATGGTATTCCGTTTGGCTTTCATGCAGGACTCAGTGTTTTCCTTGAAGCGAGCATAAATGGCATTTTGCTCGTTTGGGAGTTCTGCGTCACTGGGCATCTCACGGCTGGGTTTCCCTTTGTAGTCTGTTATCGTCTGCAAGCCCTGCCACATCCGACGAGCGTCAGAGCCGGTGTAATAGTTTTCCATCTTCCTTTTATATTGTCCTTTTGCATGTTTGATGTCTCGTCTTGGCGGGCTTTCTCGCATGGGTCCTTGTCAGTGTCCCGTTCTTTATAAGCGGTAGCTCTAGCCTTTAGCCCAGCATAGATAATGGTTTTTGGTTTGGGTACGTTCGTATAGTCACTGTGGAGACGACCTCGTCTGTGCACTTACGAATGAAGCCCGTAACTGATGTGGTAAACTTCTCAATGCTATCGGATGAATCCCGGAACATAAACCAGTCTACTAGCAAAACAGTCTTGTAGCCTCGCGTCGGCTTCATCGCACCACTTCCGTATTGAGTGCATCACTGGTACTTCCTGTTTGAGCTTTTTTTTGTAAACAGGAAGCAGGAAGATAGTCATGGTCTGATTTGCTGAAGGGAGGGCGAGAGGGGCCTTGTATGTGTGGTCTAGAATTGTTGTGCCCCTAGTGGCGCAGGAGACGTATTGGTAGAAGTGAGGTAGAATGGTTTTAAGTCTCCCCACGTTAAAGTCTCCACCCACCAGAACTGCTGCTTCTGGGTGTGCTTCTGGGTGTTTGTTTATGGGCCCATACAGTTCGTTGAGTGCCAGTTCGTTGAGTGGGGTTGGCTTGTGAAGGGATGTACACAGCAGTGATAATTATGGACGAGAACTCTCTTGACAGATAAAAAGGTGTGCAAAAGCTCTAGATTTTTTTCACACTGGAAGCAGGGCACCAGTTGTTGATTATGAAGATGCACACCCCTCCCCCTTTGGACTTGCCTGAGGCTGCCATCGTCCGATCATCTGATGCATCATACAATACACACACGCACACACACGCATACACACTCTCAGCGGGAGCGCGATAACATATCTCTCCATCTTCACTAGCAGACACAGCTATGGGACCCTGCTACTGTACCTGTGTGTATTGAGTGAACAATGCAGCAGTCACCCATGATTAATTTATCATTGTCTATTCGCAGGACTGCAATAGCCTGGAGGAGACGGGTGTTTGTGTGCAATGTATGCAAGTACAGTACCATATCTCTATTAGATAACAACCGTCATGGAGTTTTTATGGCCGATGCTGATACCGATTTTTGGGGGTCAAGGAGGCTGTTGGCTGCTATTTTATGTCGATATTAAATGTCATTCAATTTGAAAATGTTGATGACAAAATTTCCCAGAGACAGCCATGTATGCATGTATGCAATAAATGTGACTTTGGTAAAAACAATCTTAACAACATAATGGTAATAATTGTATTTGAATGGTACATCTCTTGATAAACATGATAACTGAAGATGGTATAGGCATACTCACAATACAGGTGAATGCATATTCAATAGGAGTGTGTGCATGGGTTGCGTTATAGAGCTTGTTTTGGCTGATCAGTGGAGTCTATGGTGGTACAGATGACCCAAAAATATTTTGTCAGGGCGCATCTCTAAACAAGTCAGCTGCCAGGACGGAACTCTAGTTCAGCTATCTGTCAAGAAAGGGGCGAGTTGTAATTTGATTCTACTGCTACAATTGGATAGAGCGAAGCTGTAACTCCTCTCCCCTTCACATCTCCTCACATCTCTCTCCATCGCTCATATCACTTACTGCTGTTTACTGCTACTATGATAACTAGCTCAATGGTGAAGATATTTGTTACCAAGCCATAAACATGCAAAATATCTAGTAAGGAGAGCGACGGTAGGAATAAATCTGAAACGACGATGCACGTTCTGTCTTCTCAAATCTGCCCATAGTTTGAGAAGTGAGAAAGCACACACACACACGCTGATCTACAGCTTTCTTGGTCCATAAACATGCAAGAAGATTCTTAGGTAGCTGAACCTATTGACAACCTTTCTTTTGGAATTTTAAAACACCTTTTTTTCTTATCATGACAATAATCTAATCCAACTATCCACCGTCAATTTACAGCTATGATTGCGGCTGGTCAGATCAGCACATCAGCAAGAAGCTAACATTACACCGCAAATCAGATGGCTCGTTGGTGCATGTTCAAAATGATAACCAACTAACATTAGCGAGCTAATGTGCCTTCGGAAAGTATTCAGACCCCTTGATATTATTCTACATTTTATTACGTTACAGCCTGATTCGAAAATGGATTAAATAAATAAAAAATACTCAGTAATCTACACACAATACCCCATAATGTAGCGTCTGCTTCCAACTCACACTCTCAATCCCCTGAACGCAGCTCACTTTCCAGCCCACTTTCCAGCTCCCACTCTCAAACACAGAGATCCCCTGAATGCAGCTCACTCTCCAGATCCCAATCACCTGAATTCTGATCACCTGTTCACACACCTGTATGTCATTTACACACACTATTTAGTTCAGTTCTTTGCACCCCATCACTGTGAGGTATTGTTTGTTTTGATACAAATTCTATTTGGAGCTTTGTTTATTCCCGTATTAGTCCTCCCGTGTATTGTAGTTTTTGGCCATCCTCACTAACAACGCTTTTTTGCCTATTCCCTGCCTGTACTTTTGCCGATCAGATTTCCTGTCATCAACCTCTTGCCTGATCTCCCGGACTACGTTATTGCCTGATCTCCCGGACTTGCCTTCCCTGTACTGTTACCTTTTTGGAGTAAAATACCTTATTTACATACGTATTCAGACCCATTGCTATGAGACTCGAAATTGAGCTCAGGTACATCCTGTTTCCACTGATCATCATTTAGATGTTTCTATAACTTGATTCAGAGTCCACCTGTGGTAAATTCAATTGATTGGACATGATTTGGAAAGGCACACACCTGTCTATATAAGGTACCACAGCTCTGAGACAGGATTGTGTTGAGGCACAAATCTGGGGAAGGGTACCAAAACATTTCTGCAGCATTGTAGGTCCCCAAGAACACAGTGGCCTCCATTCTTAAATGGAAGAGGTTTGGAACCACCAAGACTCTTCCTAGTGCTGGCCGCCCGGCAAAACTGAGCAATCGGGGTTGGTCACGGAGGTGACCAAGAACCTGATGGTCAGTCTGACAAAGCTCTAGTTCCTCTGTGGAGATGGGAGAACCTTCCAGAAGGACAACCATCTCTGCAGCACTCCAAAAATCAGGCCTTTATGGTAGAGTAGCCAGACAGAAGCCATTCTTCATTAAAATGCACATTGGAGTCTGCCAAAAGGCACCTGAAAACTCACAGACCATGAGAAACAAGATTCTCTGGTCTGATGAAACCAAGATTCTTTGAAACCAACTCTTTGGCCTGAATGCCAAGCATCACTTCTAGAGGAAACATGTCACCATCCCTACGGTGAAGCATGGTGGTGGCAGCATCATGCTGTGGGGATTTTTCAGCGCCAGCGACTGGAAGACTAGTCAGAATCGAGGCAAAGATGAACGCAACAAAGTACGGAGAGATCCCTGTTTAAAACCTGCTCCAGAGCGCTCAGGACCTCAGACTGGGGCGAAGGTTCACCTTCCAACAGGACAACGACCCTAAGCACACAGCCAATACAACGCAGGAGTGGCTTCGGGACAAGTCTCTGAATGTCGTTGACTGGCCCAACCAGAGCCCGGACTTGAACCCGATCGAACATCTCTGGAGAGACCTGAAAATAGCTGTGCAGCGGCGCTCCCCATCCAACCTGACAGAGCTTGAGAGGATCTGCAGAGAAGAATGGGAGAAACTCCCCAAATACAGGTGTGCCAAGCTTGTAGCGTCATACCCAAGAAGACTCAAGGCTGTAATCACTGCCAATTACTGCCAAAGGTGATTACAACACTGAGTAAAGGGTCTGAATACTTATGTAAATGTGATATTTCAGTAAAATAAATCCTGTTTTTGCTTTGTCATTATGGGGTATTGTGTGTAGATTAATGAGGGGGGAACGATTTAATCAGTTATAGTATAAGGCTGTAACATAACAACATTTAGAAAAAGTTAAGGGGTCTGGATATTTCCCGAAGGCACTGTATGTTGGCTATTAGATCTTATCTGATATCTCTGCACCATGTTTATCTAGCCAGCTATCTAGCATAGTAGCTAATATAGCTAGCTAGTTAACACCACAGATAAAAGGGTTATCGCAATCTTTGCTAACAGGTCACATAGCTATCTGCTTAGCTTGTTAGCTTGCTTATTCAATGCATGTCCCGGCATGTTGACATAAGCCTTATTATTAGTGAAATAAACTAAACTAATATTTGCGACAGGAGTTGTATTTTGGACACTGTGTCAATTCATCAGTTTCTCAATACTGCACCTTTCAGTTGGAGAATGAGCTAGCTTGCTGCAGCTGCAAATTTTCCCAGCTAGACATTCCTCTGCATTGTGCAGTGCTCGTGGCTCAGGCAGTGAGTTGCGGCTGGCATAGCAGCAGTTTTGCAATGTAGAGGGACTATCGGCAAAGCCGATAGAGAAGGGCTGATAGCCGTTAGACTAGAAAAGGTCAATATCGTCCCAATATATCAGCTCGGTCGTTCTCTAATCTCTATAGAGGCTATGTGACAGTAAGGGGGTGGTCCTGCTCTGTCCCCAGACGAAGCAGTTGTCTTGAACAGGGGAGTATTTTTATTAGTTTTTTTAACAAGGGACGACGTTGTATAACACTTGAGATGAGGTCACTATCAGCTGACTGGACACTGTCACTAAGCTCTTTGTCCACAAGGTAGATCTGTCTTTGTGTGTCTGTTTGTGTGTGTATGCGTGTATGTATACTTACCCTTGTGTAAATGTTTTCACAAACTTGGACTCTCTATATGTTGAACAATATAATGCATTTCTGTTTTCCTGAGTTTGGAGTGTTTTTATTGGTTGAACAATAGAGAGAGGGATGCATGACTGTGCTTTATTGACACCTCATGATAATGACAGAGTGACCAGATATTTAACTATAGGGATTTGCATATCAGTCTTCTGTCTTATTCATTGTTTCAGAGACATTTGAGGAATTTGATAAATCTAATTAATGGTTGATTTTACTACTGTTTTTCCATACTGTAAACCTCTCCAGCTACTGCTTACAGAAATCAAAAGAACAAAAACCTCCCACATAGACTCATTTCACACTCTGTATATCTTCCTCACTTCCTCACTTGAACCTTGAACTATAAGCATGCTCTTCCTCCATGTGATCAGACTAGGTCTAGATAGTGTCAGTATGCATGTGGCCTCTCTTAATACCCTTGCCCTCTAGTGCCAGGATGCATTAATGAGGTTATCTAACTGGTCCTGTTCACCACTTCTCTCCGCTTCTGCCATGTAGTCTCTCTGGACTCTGGATGAATTAGTACAACAGCCCTTGTGCAGTGTGGGAGCAAGTCTTTGATCTGCTTCTGGCAGAGAGGCAGGTCAGTCAGAGCTCCCTGAGAGGGACAGGTATGCTCAGAACACTGAACACAGCCCAGGAGAGAAGAAACATGGAGTGTTGCTACCAAGTAACAAGCAGAAAGTACTGTAGCTGACTGAAAATCTGTGCATCATGAACAATTTGCTATAATTGTGCAGTGAGGAAAGTTGAAGGAGGAGAAGCAGTAGGGGAGAACGCAGCTGTGAAGAGAGTCTGACTCAGCGAGAGCAGAGAGTTGGGAGTAAACTAATGGTGAGGTCACAGGATGATGTCTTCTCTCCAAGGAACCAGAACCTTTTAAATTAGACACGTGTGGACTAGAGGTCAGAGGTCATATAGATCAGCACCTGCTTCCTGTGGTGTCACTAGGTTAGCGGGCTGTGATAGGTTACTGTATGTTACAGTATATCCTTCCCTGTTCTCCTCTGCAATACATATTTGGCACAGTCTCTTCTGCTCCCCCTCCCAGTCTGTTGGTGTGTCCTTAGGGAAGTGAAACCAATAGGGATTTTCCACTTCTTTTCCAGGTCAGAATGTGTGTGATAGGATCTGTTTCCAAGAAAGCAAGTGTGTGTGTGTGAGAGAGAGAGAGAGAGAGAGAGATAGAGGAAGGAAGAGAGTGACAGTGAGAGAGGAAGAGAGCATAGCAGGGGGGGATGATGAAAAGAGATAGTTAGTTAGTTATTTTACCTACACTACCTGAGGAACTGGCGTTTCTAGTCTGAAGTGTCAAGGGATTCACACCGGCCGCTGTGCATCTATCTGCTACACACAATCAATTATTCACTCAGAGGAGATTAATATTTCATAACGGTTGACTCGCCTCCCATACCGCCACTCCTCTGCCTTTTTATGTGTCTCTGTTCATGTGGAATTCAAAAGGAGGAGGAGAAGCACTTTGGTTAAAGCCTCCTCGTCTTCCTGCGTTCTGTGGGAGAGTCTGCTGCTGGTCTAATCTTCTAAAGCTACCTCGCTGTGAAAACTCGGCGTTGGGTGTTGTGGAATTTGACGTGTGCATTTTGAGTGGCTCAGGTTTTCAGGCGGTTTTCAAAGACATTCCAGGTCCACATTAAAGATGTATGGGCCTCCACACTTCATCCCAATTTGAGATGCACTCGTTAAATCCTAGTAGCATTTCATGCTTCTAAGGCTCAGCCTCAGACCACTCTTGACGATAGGCCTGAATGTGGTCAGATTGGCGCATGATTGAAGTCTAAAAAGAATGACCGTTTATCCTCATGTCCTTAAAAGGCTCTTTAGAAAAACAGTCAATGTGCTTATCCAGGTTAAGGGTTTAACACTAAAGGAAAGAGCATAGGCCTATTAATGTACTGCTATCTGTATCATTATACTCTCCACAACATCTGTTACCTGCATGGAATACAGTATGAATTGTGCCTTTGATGTCTCCAGCATGACTGCAGGCGGTCAGTAATATATTCCTCCCAGGCTCAGAGTAGAAAACACACACCTACACAATATCTCTCTCTCGTAGACTGACATTAGACCAATAACATAAGAGTTTCATCTGAATATTTGAGCTTGTTGGTTGTAGTCTGTTTGGATTGGATAAGAACTGTGTAGTACGGCAATCTGAGCTCTGCCTTCGAGATTGATTTATAGTTCTGTTCCAATCCCTGGGATTAAAGTGAGATAGAGTGTGAGAGAGAAAGAGATAGAGAGTGAGTGTGAATGAGCGGTAATGAGAGTGAAAGAGAGCTAGAGTGAGAGAGAGAGACCCAAACATAACCAGGTGGAAGCTCACTCACTTGGTGTTATTTGTAAGTATGCCTCCTTGGAGTCAGGCTGCGCTGCAATCTGTCTGTTTTACAGGGAGACATCACATTTGCCTCTCAAGGGCCCTGATCCAACTCCGGTCATGAGTGGTATAATGTAGCGTTGTTTGGCCTGTTTATAGTGTCTGTCTGTCTGTCTGTCTGTCTGTCTGTCTGTCTGTCCGTCCGTCTCTCTGGTGTTATCCGTCCGTCTGTCTGTCCGTCCGTCTTTGTGTGTGTCTGTCTCTCTGGTGTTATCCGTCCGTCTTTGTGTGTGTCTGTTTCTCTGGTGTTATCCGTCCGTCTGTCTGTCCGTCCGTCTCTCTGGTGTTATACGTCCGTCTGTCTGTCCGTCCGTCTCTCTGGTGTTATCCGTCCGTCTGTCTGGTGTTATCCGTCCGTCTGTCTGTCCGTCCGTCTTTGTGTGTGTCTGTCTCTGTCTGCCTGTCTCTCTGTCTGTGTGTGTGTGTGTGTGTGTGTGTGTTCCTCATCCTACCCCTGCCACAGGCCCTGAACTGGTTGTCCTGGATGACCTCTGCCAGATGGGTTGTACTGTCAGTACTAGTTCCTAGCTCAGACACGCAACGCAATGCAGCTTAGTTTGGGTTTTTGCTAGTCTAGTCGCTCTGCTGGCTCTCTCTCTCTCTCTCTCTCTCTCTCTCTCTCTCTCTCTCTCTCTCTCTCTCTCTCTCTTCTCTCTTCTCTCTCCTCTCTCCTCTCTCCTCTCTCTTCTCTCTTCTCTCTCTCTCTGACTCTCTTTAACTTTCTCTCTGTATAATTCCCTGGAGATGCCTTTGAAAATGTATCTGTGTAAAGTGCAGTTGTCGTTCTGTCTGAGTCATGCCACACAGTAGGGGGTTCGCTAAATTCACTCCATGCTGAATGTACTCTCTGCATGATTCCAGATGTGATTTCTGTCAGTTTGTAGAGCGGTTCCGTTAATGCATATTCTGCTGTGCATCAAGGTTGTTGAGAAGTCGTTGTTGTGTCTTCTACATGATATGTTGTGACATAAGGTCATTGTGATAAGGTCTCGGATCTGCTGATATGTAAATATGAGACAGTCACTGCTCAGCCTTAGATGCCCTACGACTCACCCCCTACACACACACACACACACACACACACACACACACACACACACACACACACACACACACACACACACACACACACACACACACACACACACACACACACACACACACACACACACACACACACACACACACACACACACACACACACACACAGTGTAGTTGGAGGGTTTGTGTTCTAGGCTGATGCCAGGGAGTGATGTGGCTAGGTGCCAGTTGACCACAGTGTCCCAGGTTCCCAGCAGTGAGAATGCTATGTCAAATACTGGGGACATGTCAATGTCCTGAAGACATCAGCTCCTGGCTCTCCTTCAATAGTCTTCTATTTTGTCCCATGACATCAAGGTGACCTGAAAATAGCATTGTCTAATAGTCTCTATAGGGATGTGTGGCTGAAGATGGAGGTAATGTCCATTAAACAGGGCAGATGCTTTCTGAATGTGAAAGCAAAAAAAAAATCTATAACACTCTTGTATTTTCTCTTGTGGTTTCAGTCAGGGATGGATTAATGCAGGGGCTTACCAGGACTGAAGCCCCTGGGCCCAGGCCCGTGGGGGGCCCAAGAGGAAGCAACATTTAAAATACATATGTATGTATGTATGTACAGTTGAAGTCGGTAGTTCACATAAACCTTAGCCAAATACATTTAAACTCAGTTTTTCACAATTTCTAACATTTAATCCTAGTAAAAATTTCCTGTCTTAGGTCAGTTAGGATCACCACTTTATTTTAAGAATGTGAAATGTTGGCCTCCCTGGTGGCGCAGTGGTCTAAGGCACTGCGTCGCAGATTCTGGGTTCGAGCCCAGGCTCTGTCGCAGCCGGGCGTGACCGGGAGGTCCATGGGGTGACGCACAATTGGCCCAGTGTCGTCCGGGTTAGGGAGGGTTGTCCTTGTCGCATCGTGCACGAGTGACTCCTGATGCGGACTGGGCGCAGTGCATGCTGACCAGGTCGCCAGCTGTACCGTGTTTCTTCTGACACATTGGTGCGGCTGGCTTCTGGGTTGGATGTACGTTGTGTCAAGAAGCTGTGCGGCTAGGTTGGGTTGTGTTTCGGAGGACGCATGGCTCTCGACCTTTGTTTCTCCTGAGTCCGTATCGGAGTTGCAGTGATGAGACAAGACAACAATTGGATGACATTGGGGAGAAAAAAGGGGTAAAAAATAAAAGAATGTGAAATGTCAGAATAATAGTAGAGAGAATGATTTATTTCATCTTTTATTTCTTTCATCACATTCCCAGTGGGTCAGAAGTATTTGGTAGCATTGCCTTTAAATTGTTTAACTTGGGTCAAACGTTTTGGGTAGCCTTCCACAAGCTTCCCACAATAAGTTGGGTGAATTTTGGCCCATTCCTCCTGATAGAGCTGGTGTAACTGAGTCAGGTTTGTAGGCCTCCTTGCTTGCACACGCTTTTTCAGTTCTGCCCACAAATTTTCTATAGGATTGAGGTCAGGGCTTTGTGATGGCCACTCCAATACCTTGACTTTGTTGTCCTTAAGCCATTTTGCCACACCTTTGGAAGTATGGTTGGGGTCATTTAGGCTGGGTTTCTGTACAGCACTTTGTGACATCAGCTGATGTAAGAAGGGCTTTATAAATACATTTGATTGATTGATTGTCCATTTGGAAGACCCATTTGCGACCAACCTATAACTTCCTGACTGATGTCTTGAGATGTTGCTTCAATATATCCAAATTTTCCTGCCTCATGATGCCATCTATTTTGTGAAGTGCACCAGGCCCTTCTGCAGCAAAGCACCCCCACAACATGATGCTGCCACTCCCGTGCTTCACGGTTGGGATGGTGTTCTTTGGCATGCAAGCCTCCCCCTTTTCCCTCCAAACATAACGATGGTCATTATGGCCAAGCAGTTCTATTTTTGTTTCATCAGACCAGAGGACATTTCTCCAAAAAGTATGATCTTTGTCCCCATGTGCAGTTGCATACCATAGTCTGGATTTTTTGTGGCGGTTTTGGAGCAAAGGCTTCTTCCTTGCTGAGCGGCCTTTCAGGTTATGTCGATATAGGACTCGTTTTACTGTGGATATAGATACTTTTGTACCTGTTGCCTCCAGCATCTTCAAGGTCCTTTGCTGTTGTTCTGGGATTGATTTGCACTTTTCGCACCAAAGTACGTTCATCTCTAGGAGACAGAACGCGTCTTCTTTCTGAGCGGTATGACGGCTGCGTGGTCCCATTGTGTTTATACTTGCATACTATTGTTTGTACAGATTAACATGGTACCTTCAGGTGTTTGGATTTGCTCCCAAGGATGAACCAGACTCAAATTTCTTTTGGGGGGTGATATCTTTTGATTTTCACATGATGTCAAGCAAAGTGGCGCTGAGTTTGAAGGTAGGCCTTGAAATACATCCACAGGTACACCTCCAGTTGACTCAATTGATGTCATTTAGCGTATCAGAAGCTTCTAAAGCCGTGACATAATTTTTCTGGAGTTTTCCAAGCTGTTTAAAGGCACAGTCAACTTCGTGTATGTAAACTTCTGACCCACTGGAATTGTGATACAGTGAATTATAGGTGAAATAATCTGTCTGTAAACAATTGTTGGAAAAATTACTTGTGTCATGCACAAAATAGATGCCCTAACCGACTTGCCAAAACTATAGTTTGTTAACAAGAAATTTGTTGAGTGGTTTTAACGAGTTTTAATGACTCCAACCTAAGTGTATGTAAACTTCCGACTTCAACTGTATGTATATATATATATATATATATATATATATATATATATATATATATATATATATATATATATATATATATATAGTATACAGTGCATTTGGAAAGTATTCAGACCCATGACTTTTTCCACATTTGTTACTTTACAGCCTTATTCTAAAATGTATTAAATAGATGTTTTTCCTTATCATTCTACACATGATACCCCATAATAACAAAGCGAAAACAGGTTGTTATACATTTGTTATACAAATGTATTACAAATAAAAAACAGAAATACCTGAAAACAGCTGTGCAGCGACGCTCCCCATCCAACCTGACAGATCTTGAGAGGATCTGCAGAGAAGAATGGGAGAAACTCCCCAAATACAGGTGTGCCAAGCTTGTAGTGTCCTACCCAAGAAGACTTGAGGCTGTAATCGCTGCCAAAGGTTCTTCAACAATGTACTGTGTAAAGGTTTCGAATATTTATGCAAATGTAATATTTCAGTTGTACATTTTTTAGACATTTGCAAAAATGTATAAAACCTGTTTTTGCTTTGTCATTATGGGCTATTGTGTGTAGTTTGAGGCGGGGGGAAAAAATGTAATCCGTGTTAAAATAAGGCTGCAGTGTAACAAAATGTGGAAAAAGTCAAGGGGTCTGAGTGTTATCCAAATGCACTGTATATTATATATGAAATATATATTTTTTCATGTAACCGCCAACCGCAGGAGGATTCAGGAGCCTGCTCTCAATGAGTGTAGACAGCCTGCTGGTGCCTGCTGCCGTTCTGCTAATCATGATATGGGGGAGGAGAGGAGGTAGTGGGCACACGTGGGTAACTAGGGGGCCCTGCCTTGATTGGGTAAATGATTCATAAAAATATATAAATTAACTGCATAATAAATAAATGTGAC
Organism: Salvelinus alpinus; assembly: GCF_045679555.1. Lineage (NCBI taxonomy): Eukaryota > Metazoa > Chordata > Actinopteri > Salmoniformes > Salmonidae > Salvelinus > Salvelinus alpinus. The sequence continues at coordinate 56,937,305 of NC_092088.1, read as the reverse complement.
TGGTCAATTATGTGAGTCAGGGGGCCCAAGAGGCAAAAATATATTATTTAAATAAAATATCGACCCCAGGAGCCCGCTCTTATTGTTCAAAATACACCAGAGAGCTTAATTTCATACTCGTCGCCAAACCCACTGGCTCCAGGTCATCTACAAATCTTTGCTAGGTAAAGCGTCGCTTTATCTCAGTTCACTGGTCACCATAGCAGCACCCACCCGCAGCACATGCTCCAGCAGGTATATTTCACTGGTCACCCTAAAAACCAATTCCTCCTTTGACCGCCTTCCATTCCAGTTCTCTGCTGCCAATGACTGGAACGAACTGCAAAAATCGCTGAAGCTGGAGACTCTTACCTCCCTCACTAACTTCAAGCACCAGCTGTCAGAGCAGCTCACAGATCATTGCACATGTACATAGCCCATCCAACTACCTCATCCCCATACTGTATTTATGTATTTATTTTGCTCCTTTGCACCCCAGTATCTCTACTTGCACATTCATCTTCTGCACATACTGTATATCACTCCAGTGTTTAATTGCTATATCGTAATTACCTCACAACTATGGCCTATTTTATTGCCTTACCTCCCTTATCTTACCTCATTTGCACACACTGTATATAGACTTTTCCCCCCCTCCTACTGTATTATTGACTGTATGTTTGTTTATTCCATGTGTAACTCTGTGTTGTATGTGTCGAACTGCTTTGCTTTATCTTGGCCAGGTCGCAGTTGTAAATGAGAATTGGTTCTCAACTAGCCTACCTGGTACAATAAAGGTGAAATAAAAATGATTTATCCACAAATGATCAATAGTTTATAAAAATAACTGTGGATTAACTTCTACTTGGTACTCATCCCGGATCCGGGAGCACCCTCATCAGTAAAAAAGCTGACTAGCATAGCGCCACAAGTAAATACTAGCATCTAAATATCATGAAATCACAAGTCCAAGACACCAGATAAAAGATACACATCTTGTGAATCCAGCCATCATTTCTGATTTTTAAAATGTTTTACAGGGAAGACACAATATGTATTTCTATTAGCTAACCACGATAGCAAAAGACTCAACTTTTTTTTCCCACCATTTTTTTACTGCATAGGTAGCTATCACAAATTCGACCAATTTTTTAATTTTATTTTTATTTTACCGTTATTTTACCAGGTAAGTTGACTGAGAACACGTTCTCATTTGCAGCAACGACCTGGGGAATAGTTACAGGGGAGAGGAGGGGGATGAATGAGCCAATTGTAAACTGGGGATTATTAGGTGACCGTGATGGTTGAGGGCCAGATTGGGAATTTAGCCAGGACACCAGGGTTAACACCCCTACTCTTACGATAAGTGCCATGGGATCTTTAATGACCTCAGAGAGTCAGGACACCCATTTAACGTCCCATCCGAAAGACGGCACCCTACACAGAGCAGTGTCCCCAATCACTGCCCTGGGGCATTGGGATCTTTGTTTAGACCAGAGGAAAGAGTGCCTCCTACTGGCCCTCCAACACCACTTCCAGCAGCACCTGGTCTCCCATCCAGGGACTGACCAGGACCAACCCTGCTTAGCTTCAGAAGCAAGCCAGCAGTGGTATGCAGGGTGGTATGCTGCTGGTAAATAAAGATATAAATAGTCACTAACCAAGAAACAACTTCATCAGATGACAGTCTGATAACATATTTATTGTATAGCATATGTTTTGTTCGAAAAATGTGCATATTTCAGGTATAAATCATAGTTTTACATTGCAGCCACCATCACAAAATCTCACCAAAGCAGCTAGAATAACTACAGAGACCAACGTGAATTACCTAAATAATTACCTAAAAACATTTATGAAAAATACACAGTGTACAGCAAATGAAAGACAAACATCTTGTGAATCCAGCCAATATTTCAGATTTTTTAAGTGTTTTACAGCGAAAACACAATATAGCATTATATTAGCTTACTACAATAGCCAACCACATAGCAGCATTGATTCATGCACGTTAGCGATAGCGAATAAACCAGCAAAATATATTAAATTTTTCACTAACCTTCTCAAAACTTCATCAGATGACAGTCCTATAACATCATATTACACAATACATATATGGTTTGTTCGAAAATGTGCATATTTAGCGGCACAAATCGTGGTTATACAATGAGAATAGTAGCCAAACTGCAAACAAAATGTCGCGAGAAATCTTGGGAGAGGCACCTAATCTAATCAATAACTAATCATAAACTTGACTAAAAAATACAGGTTGGACAGCAAATGAAAGATACATTAGTTCTTAATGCAACCGCTGTGTTAGATTTTTAAAATTAACGTTACTACGACATACAGCGTGCGTTAAAGCAAGACCGCACCGAAATTAATGGCGGAATAATAGTTTAACTTTTTCGACAGAAATTACGAATTAACATCATAAATAGTTCTTACTATTTGATGAGCTTCCATCAGAATCTTGTACAAGTTGTCATTTGTCCAGAATAATCGTTGCTCGGTTGTAGAAGGTCGTCTTCAACTGTGGAATTAGCAGCAAACGTTAGCCATGTGGTGCAGACGTGTCCAACTCAGCATAACGCAGAACAAAGAAAATCCCGAAAATCGCAATATACTGATATAAACTGATATAACTCGGTTTAAAATAACTACATTATGATGTTTTTAACACGTATTTCGAATAAAATCAGAGCCGGATATATCTAGCGCCTATAACAACAGCTTTTCAGGACGCAATCCTGAGGTCTGTCTCGCGTCATGACGAACGTAGAAAAGACTGCACACCCGGTTCCAAGAGCTCTTGTTCGGCCTCAGATCTACCTAGACACCCCATTCCAATTCTCACTGCTTACTGACATCTAGGGGAAGGCGTATGCAGTGCATGTAGACCCATAGATTACATGCAAATTATAAACTGACCCTGGAACAGAGCCCCCGATTTCAGATTTTTCAGTTCCTGACAGGAAGTTTGCTGCAAAATGAGTTGTTTTACTCACAGATATAATTCAAACGGTTTTAGAAACTAGAGAGTGTTTTCTATCCAATAGTAATAATAATATGCATATTGTACGAGCAAGAATTGAGTACGAGGCAGTTTAATTTGGGAACGAATTTTTACAAAGTCGAAATGGCGCCCCCCTATTGAGAAAAGGTTTTAAGATGTATCAGGTATCTGCCCAAATTAAGGAAACACCAACATTAAGTATCTTAAAAGGGTGTTGTGCCACCACAAGCTGCCAGACCAGCTTCAATACACCTTGGCATAGATTCCACAAGTGGACCTAAACCATGCCCGGAAAATGCACCCCACAGCATAACATGTTATTTGTATCCCTCATTTACTCAAGTATTTCCTTTATTTTGGTAATTACCACCAGTTGCCTACGTTCGGGAAGGTCGCAATTTGGCCAGCATGCACCCAAATATACAGCTTTTTGCATTGTGGACATAGACATAATCCATAGAAGGGTTTTGGAACCTCTTAGCCTGGCCATTGGACTATTAAACGCTATGGTTACTATATCAATGGCTGCCAGTCCTGACTCGAATGTGAACTGCCATCTATCGATTATAATAAAACTGTAAGGTTGGTTGTGGCTGTCTGTACAACCAATAGATTTGTTTTTCTCAAATTTTTATTTACATTTTTTTTCTTCAAACGGCAGCACTGTTTTTCAAAGTAGCTCATCTTGAGATAGGCTATTTCCAAGACACGCGCATCGGCCCTCACCGTGAGTAGTAGCCTATGGCTTCATCATTAGGTGAGTCAGTCGCCCACTGGAAATTGTATTTAGTAGCCTACTGTAACCCATATAAATATTTTTGCAATTTGTGTGGTATTAAAAAAAAATTCTGCCAATCTCTTCTATCATGTAAATTGTGTAGAATTGCATGAAATGCGTTTTTAAAAGCTAAAAAAAATTTGTCGGACCCTGCTAAAAAAAACTATCCATGTGTGGAAATCCTAAAAAAGCCTCTGCTCAACTGTAGCTTATGCCACGTCACATATGTTATTATGGCTTTATTATAAAGGGGCTTTTTCTTCAACAGTAAATTTACCACGCTTCAAATTGCATCTTGCGCACAGATTTGTTTACAGAAAGTTATGGCCCTGGTTTCAGTGTAATTGGTTGAGATGGTTGTTGGGATTGTTGTTCAGTTAAGGACTCCTTAAAGCAGACCCATATCTGTCCCTAAATTCCCCATTTGAAATGAGGAAGGCCCTCAATGTGATCACATGTAGAGAATGCCAACGCACAAACAGACATTCAAACACGCACCTTAGACGACACTTACTCACAGGAAATGTACTGTAGCTGAACCACATTGATGGGCTCATATGATAGACAGGTTGGAGTAGTTTTTCATTTATATGCACATAAAATGCAGCAGGCAAACCCACGGCTGACAAATTTGTCTCCCTCCCCGTCCTCTCACCATGCTGAGTACCATTCTATTATGTGGTCCTACTCAGCCAAGAGATGCAGGTGTTTTCCTGGTGATGTTTATTGACCTCATATAATAGATTTGATATGCTGGCCAGCTTTCTTATTCATGATGTATAAGGTGTAGTGTATGATTGTTGTGGAGAGGCACAGGAGTATAATAACAGAGTGTTTTAATAGTAGGCCTAATTGGGACAGTCCGTGTTGCAAATGGGACAACATTTCTTCATTCTCACCTATTTGGAGTTTGAATTAATTCTATACACTCTAGTGACTGAGGGAATAGGTGATAGTTAGTGTTAGCTATCGCTAGTCGGCTGTACCTCTTTTTCATCCTATAGCTTATTCTCCATCTTCTTTTTAAACAGTGACCCAACTGTGACCTATCCATCCCTCTCTCCACGTAGTAATTGCTGCTTTTCACTCTTTGCTAGGTTAACAGAGTCATCGGGTTCCCTCACCGATGGACCAATCAACTACAAGTACAAGACCAAGTGCACCTGGCTGATCGAGGGCTAGTAAGTAGCTCTTTCTCTCTTTCCTCCTCCCTCCTATCGCTATTCATACCCCCTTTTCTCTACATTCCGTACAGTATGAATTCATTCTTAGACTGATTGTCATTGTTCAATGGTCTTAGTGTTACATTCTTTGTCTAATGTTAAGAATCCTGGTCAGATGTGGGCAGTTGTAAAGTTCTAGTTACCTCTGCAGCCCGTTTTAAACCATGTTCTATGTTCTGTCCTTCAGCCCAAACGCTGTGCTCAGGTTGCGCTTCAACCATTTTGCCACGGAATGTAGCTGGGACCACACGTACGTCTATGACGGAGACTCCATCTATGCACCTCTGGTCGCAGTATTCAGGTGTGTCATCATACTCTATGTAGATACATGTTTACTCTCTAGTATGCGGGTCACTGTGCATGCATGAACACCAAATACTGTATACCTCCAAAGCCTAATTTGTGCAGAACACATGCAGCTAAATAATACAGAGGATTGTAGAATCTACACATACTGCAACACCCACAGAAGGGATTCAGAATACTGGCTAGCTGAAGAGGAATTGTTCTCTCTCTGCAATATACTGTAGGTAACGAGTGGGTGTTATCCATGAATCAATTGATTCATATTCTACATTTAGCTTTTAGGTGTTCCTCCTCTCCAGTCTTTAGAAGTAATGTTCTCCACCCACCTAGCCACCCTCTCTCCCCCTTCCCTTTGATCAATAGGTCCACAATGTAATACCTTCCACTGGGGGTCCTTCACCATCGACTCTCCCCTGGTCCATCAGTATTGGCTGTGTGGTCTTTGTGTTGCGCCTAGGAGCCTGGGTGTGGTCCTCCCAGTGGGGACTCTGTCTGACTGCTGGTAAACAGATTAGAGTGGATTTCTCCACCCTCTCCAATAACCTTGATGTGGCTTTGCTGTGTGTACTGTGTGTGCTGTGCTGTTCAGGCCTGAGCTTGATCCTCCATGCGATAGAGGGATCGATCCCAAGGAGAGAAAGGAATCACTTTCTCCCAATGATGTAGCGAGGGAAGGGGGGGTTGTCATGGTGACAGCAATCCCAGCTCAGCAGTCAAGGGTGACTGGGTGATCATTTACCCAGCATGCTTTTGGAGCTTAGTATGCATTTGTGTTTTGTGTGTGTGTGTGAATACTCTATCATTAATGTATTTTTCTCTTCTTCTCCCACAGCGGTCTCGTTGTCCCGGAAACGAGAGGGAACGAGACTGTTCCGGAAGTGGTAGCCACCTCTGGATACGCACTGTTGCACTTTTTCAGTGACGCTGCCTACAACCTGACTGGATTCCACATCTCCTACTCGTGAGTGGCCCCAGCCAATACACACACTTTACATTTACAAAGTCCTCACCTCTACAGTACATCACCATTGGGGAAGTCTCTGACTCAGTAGCAGACAGTGGGATGAATAAGAGCCATGTCCCCATTAAATCGTCTTTCCTCTCTATGTGTTCCTGCACACATACAACCTCAGACCACATCCCATCCTCTCTAGGGTCTACAATGTCTGTCACAGGCGTAGCTGGGGAACACCATTACAGCTAAGGAGATAACACCCATTGACATACGAGAGACGTGTGTGTGTGTATGTGTGTGTGATTCTGAAAAAGTATTCATTGGGTTGCCTCACAAAGCAGCAGACTAGAGTCTAGCTCAGCCTCAAGGCCTCCAGGACAGACATACACCATGTGGCCATAAAGGTGTTGCCATAGCAATGCTGCTGTCACAGCCCGAAACATTATCGTCCCCCTGTTGCTGAAAAGCCCATGCATTATCCTGAATCCTTGACTTCTGTCTCTTTGTCTACTGTACCTTCCCCTTTTCTCAATTATTTTGTCTGTATCTCTTTCGCACTTCTCTCTAATTCTCTCTTGATTCCTCTGTATCTCACTCTATCTGTTCTGCTCCCAGAAAAATAATGCTTCAATGGATGACAATCACCTCTGTTAATCAATCATTCTGTCAGCTATTTGTTTTTCCTCAATTATTACAATGATGACCTTTCCAAATGTACATCCCCATTCCTCCCATCTCTCTTTTCTGTGTCTGCAGGGTCAACTCGTGCCCCAATAACTGCTCAGGCCATGGGAAATGCAGCACAGGGAACTCCATCGCCAGCCGGGTGTACTGTGAGTGTGATAAGTACTGGAAGGGCGAGGCCTGTGACATCCCCTACTGCAGGAACAACTGTGGCAGCCCCGACCATGGCTACTGTGACCTCACTGGGGAGAAAAGCTGTGTCTGTAACGACAGCTGGCAAGGTGGGGCTAGAGCCATGGTTATTCTAATATTGTGTCAATGTTGTCACCATGGTGTGGTATCTTCATGGTGGTTTATAGGGTTCATTCATTCTTTCTTCAATGACAAAGGTAAGTTCTTTGTGTTCTTGTAGATTGAGTCACACGGCTATCTCCTGGCTGAAAAGAGAACTGTGAACATAGGCGCACACCTGACACCTGGTGTGTTCAGCAGACACTGTATGACAGTCTTTGTTTATATGAAGAGAATGGGGGTCATGTTGACACGTTTTAGGATCCACGTGAGCTGTTGGATAATGTCCTACACTTTTTGGACAGTTTGACAGCTGGAGCCTTTTGATGTTGAGTATCCCATGCTCTAACAATCTAACCTTGAGGTGATGGTGGAAGACCATAGGTTTCTTCATTCTCTCTGAACTCTAATCCATCCTCCTTATTCATACATGCTACACTAAATATAATACTTGCTATATATAGTCTACCACAGTATGAGTCATAATACCCGATAAACCTAGCGGTCAAACAGGAATGGTTCCAATTGTTTTTCCACCATTCATTTTATCCATCGTGGATTTTTGGAAACAATTCAAATAAGAGTTGTGTTTCATGTAGGCTTATCTTGGCGTGAAGTTTTGATAACCATGTAAATCTCTCTCGGACAAGGTTACTTTTATCAGTATATTCACCTCTATTTACCCCTCAAAAATGTAATGCTAATTAGCTGCTAATGTGGCTATCATACAGAATTACAAATGCCTGTCTCAAGCTTCACGTCACTCACCAGGGCCATGATGATCTGGAAAAGACTGCCGAATCGAGGCAAAGGTAAGAATCTCTGGATTAACTATCTTATGTGAGCTACATTTTGTAATTAATAAATTGGCTAAAGTTGTTTAAATTGACAATTCTGTTAACTGTCTTGGGCAAGTTTGACATTGAAAATGCCCGTTATCTAGCTAGCTAGATCATGGTCAGCTAGTTAGCAACATTAGCCTGGCTAGATGGCTGCAGATTGTCTAGCCATTTTAAATGCATGAGAAATTCATAAAAACGAGTTTAGCTTTCTTTAGCTAGACTGTTGGTTTATAAAAGCCATCTAGTTAACTAACTAGGTAACTTAGATGATGAAGCTAGGGCTAGGCGTTCTTGATGATAATGTGTGTTTGTGTCTATGGGTGAGGGGTGGGTAGCCTACTACCGAGGTCTACCGAGGTGTATCCTAGCTATCTGTATTATTTAAGTCTGGCTTTTTGACAGGTTTCAGAGACGGACTGATTAGCATCCTCTCGTGTCAACAGTGTGCTTACTTTACTGCAGGAAAACATTGATATGTTAGCTGTTTCCCTCTGGACAGCAGATCATTAGTATAGCTAGTAGGCAAGGTTATGTAACCTTATTTAGTCCTACCTGCTATGGTGGGTTTTAAATTAATTGGTATTCACCCGTTTGTTTTTGAGGTAGAATTACTGTCATGTTATTGATGCCAAATTGCAAACCTTATTTGCACCTTCTCTATTCCAGAACCAATGGGTGTGCCTGAGTCTTATCACCTCTCAACTAGGTTAGCTGTTTCAACCTGGAACACTATTCCAGGTTTATATATAGCGCATGCTCCACTCAAGTTGAAGTTGAACTTGTTGACTGATGCCATGGCGGCGGCTGCTTAAAAGAAGGGAGCAGCTGCGAACCAGAAGACTGCATCCAGGGCAGCCCTGGTCCACACCTGCCCTGTTTGTCAGGTGAGTAGGATTGTTTTGTACTGTATGTGCCTTTTAGGTTCCTCTCCATGTGTAGACTATTGTACTGGCCTGTGTGAGACAGTCTTTCATGTATAGTAGTTTGTTGTATCGTATTGCTTAGTTTATCATTTGTGTCAACTTTGAATTCAATCTAAGCCACAGATTGTTAACTTCCTCCATTTTGTACTTGACCTTTATAGAGGCAGACCCGAAGACATTCAAGCAGCACTTTGAGAGCAAGGATTCCAAGCCTCCAATGGCCCCAGTACTGGTTGATGTGCAGGCCTATGTAACCACACACACTCAAATGGACCTACAGCTGGGGTAAGATAGTGTAAACCACCATGTTGTCAACTAAATGCTGTCCGCAATGCTTAAGTTGTATTGTCTATGGCTCAATTTGTGGAATTCTGTGATCACTCATTGTCTTTAATGTTGTGATTATCAGACACACGATGACCAGGATTTGAGTGCTGCAACTGAAACGGAATGACGTCAAGGGACACGCTGAGACCCTGAGTATGACAGGACATGGGGCGGATATTTGTGACAACGATTTAAAAGGGGTGCAGGCACACTAGCACCCCATTTCTATCTTTATTCCATGACCAATCTTCTCTCTAGCTACCCCTTATTCCACACTATGTCTTTTATGCCCCATGGTCCCTCAACTTTGGACACTTTGGAACTTTCCATCTTATCTCTATAAACGCAGCCTACCTTCACCCATTTTCCCTATGCTGCTTTCTTCACTTGTTGTTCCTCTGATTTGATAACATCTAGACTCAGTAACATGTTTAAAAGTTTTGTGGTGTACTGTTTTTCTACCCTTTTCTCCTGTGTAGTGCTGTCCTCCTGCTTTTCTGGGGTTCAGACTGAATGCAGTGGTAAATGTGCTGCTCACAAATGACAGCAGCAACATGGACCTGTTCAATTGACAAGAAGGGTGTTGATATAGCTGTGTTTAAAGATGGCTTCCTTGTTTTGAGTCTGTTAATTGTGTTTCTCCTTCTGCTGGAGTTGATCTAGTATTTTCTATAAAACCTACCTTAGGCATTACATTTGTCCATTTGTAACTCACCCATCACAATCACAATATGCTGTTTTATATTTTGTGCTGGTGTCAGCTAGAGATGACGTGCAGGAGTTTGCAGGGATTTGTAGTCTTGTATGATGTCGACTTTGATGCTAATTAGCTTTTTCGAATCTGAGAGTAAATAGAGCTGAATATATTGATGAAAGTCACCTTGTCCGAGAGAGATTTACATGGTTATCAAAACATCACGCCAGGGTACGTCTACACGAAACACAACCCTTATTTGAAGTGTTTCTAAAATCCACAATAGATAAAATGAATGCTGGAAAAACAACTGGAACCATTTCCATGTTTGACCGCTAAGTTTTATGGGTATTATGACGCATCCACTGTGGGGCTCAATTGTCTGTTCACCAAGAGGAGATATCTTTATATTCCATGTCTGCCATCTGGTGGTAATGGAGGTTTTGTTCTCACTCGAATACTGTATGATTTGGTGATGTATTCATACACATATTTACTCTACTTTGTTCATGTGTTTCATCTAACCTCATGACCAAAAACAGACATTGCTCTTAATGCCATAACCCTCTGAAGTCTTCAGTGGTGTTATGTGGACTGTGTCCATGTGCATCCCATAGGAAGTGCACCCCTATTGATAAAACTAACACAAATGTGTGGTTGTATTGGACATGTGAGGCATGCACTTCTATGTTTCCGTTCCACTCTCTGTATGATCTGGATGATTCCGACTGTGTATCTCTCTTAGTTGGGCAGGATATCAACCCTGATAACATGGTCTTTAACCCATTAGATATTAATGAAGCCAAAAATAAATAGAATGATTGGGTTGATCCTGACAAAAATGTCCTGAATATTACCAGAAATAAGTCTATGACCTTTGGTTACTATAATGTTAAGCAATTTAACAACCTGTAAAGAGGACACGTGATTCTGACATTAGTAGTTTGTTTCATTGATATCCTTGTGTCAACCTTGGATTTGATTAATATTGAAGATAAATGTGTATATTGGGTGATTACAACATAAATGTATTTAAAAGTGAGAACCACTCACTGCATCTGATTTCAGCTATCTGTATCCCCTCATCTATGATCCCACAAGAGTGACCAGTTCATTTTCATTTTTATTGATCATATTTTTACAAATTATTTGAATAATGTGGCTAATACAGGTATACTTTATTCTGACATTTCTGACCACTTTCCAATTTTACACTTCTCTTTGGCAGCTGGACATGAACAGACGGGAATGATTAATAACGTTAAATGTAAAATATTTAACAAAAGTAATTGTGAGCGTTTTAAGATGTTGATTGATGATATTTCATGTTTATAATCAGGCCGATGTAGAATCTGCTTACCTGACTTTTCTCACATCTTTCAACTCTGTATTTCACAACTGCTTTCCCTTAGTTAAACCATGTAAGAGAGCAGCAGAACGGTTCTGGAAACCTTGGTTTACAACCAGTCCAAAAATAAAAAAAAGTTGTATAAAAAGTTTCTCCTGAATTCTGCAAATTACAAAAAATATAAGAACAAATTTCCTCACCTACTTCGGATATCCCCCAAAATATATTTTACTAACAAATTCCAAGAATCCTTAAATAATATAAAGTCATCTTGGAAAATCATCAATCAACTGTTGAATAAGAAAAATGCATCTACAGCTATCCCATCTTAATTTATTGTTGGAAATAAGATCTATAGTGATCCTGATGTTACTTCATGTGAAGTGAATAACGATTTTGTGAATGTGGGTTCATCTCTGTCAAAGAAATTGAAAAAACTGATGAAAATCCCTTGGATTACATTAAGGGACATATCCCTTCTCTGCTTCAGTTTGATCCTCCTGATGTAATGGAGGTAATTGGTAACTTAAAGATATCAGCAGCAGGTCTTGATGAGATTGGTGCCTCTGGTGAAGTCAGGGTCTTCCTTGATTACTGAACCTCAAAAGTATATCTTCACCAAATCTGGTATTGTTCCTAAAGATGAGAAAATTGCCAAAGTTATCCCCCGCTATAAATCTGAAGATCCAATAACTTTTACAAATTATCGCCCAATATCTGGACTTCCATGTTTTTTTAAATCCTAGAAAAATTGGTATATAAGAGAATGTTCAAATATTTAATTCAACACTGTATTGAGCACCAATATGGTTTTTGTAAAAACTACTCCACAGATATGGCCCTTTTGCAACTTGTGGATAAAATCTGTACAGCCCATAACAACAATGAATACGCTCTTGACATCTTTTTAGATCTATCCAAATCGTTTGACACGGTTGATCATGAAATATGACTTTCTAAATTGCATTATTACGTTTTTCATGAGTACCCAGTACCTGTCAAAAGTTTGGACACACCTACTCATTCAAGGGTTTTTCTTTATTTGTACTATTTTCTACATTGTAGAATAATAGTGAAGACATCAACACTATGAAATAACACATGGAATCATGTAGTAACCAAAAAAGTGTTAAACAATTAAAAATATATTTTATATTTGAGATTCTTCAAAGTAGCCACCCTTTATCTTGATGACAGCTTTGCACACTCGTGGCATTCTCTCTGCATTCTCCCATATCCACAGATATCCTCTCTGGAGATCGTAGAACCTTCCAGAAGAACAACCATCTCTGCAGCACTCCACCAATCAGGCCTTTATGGTAGAGTGGCCAAACGAAAGCCAGTCCGCTTAACGTTTGCCAAAAGGCACCTAAAGGACTCACAGACCATGAGAGACAAGATTCTCTGGTCTGATTGAACTCTTTGGCTTGAATGCCAAACATCACGTCTGGAGGAAACCTGGCACCATCCCTACGGTGAAACATTGTGGTGGCAGCATCATGCTGTGGGGATGTTTTTCAGCGGCAGGGATTGGGAGACTAGTCAGGATAGAGGGAAAGATGAACGGAGCAAAATACATAGAGATCCTTGATGAAAACCTGCTACAGAGCGCTCAGGACCTCAGACTGGGGGTGAAGGTTCACCTTCTAACAGGACAACAACCTTAAGTACACAGCCAAGACAACGCAGGAGTGGCTTCGGGACAAGTCTCTGAATGTCCTTGAGGTGCCCAGCCAGAGCCCGGACCCAATCAAACATCTCTGGAGATACCTGAAAATAGCTGTGCAGCAACTCTCCCCATTCAACCCCACAGAGCTTTCGAGGATCTACAGAGAAGAATGGAAGAAACTCCCCAAATACAGGTGTGCCAAGCTTATAGCGTCATACCCAAGAAGACTCGGCTGTAATCGCTGCCAAAGGTGCTTCAACAAAGTACTGAGTAAATGGTCTAAATACTTATGTAAATGTGATATTTCAGTTTTTAGTTTTTATACATTAGCAAAAATGTATAGCGACCTGTTTTTGCTTTGGCATTATTGGGTATTGTGTGTAGATATTTAATGCATTTAAGAATAAGGCTGTAACGTAACAAAATGTGGAAAAAGTCAAGGGGTCTGAATACTTTCCGAATGCTTTGTAGTTATGTTAATGATAGAGCACAATTTGTTCATACAAACGGCTGTGCATCTTACAAACGGCTGTGCATCTGTGGCGTACCACAGGGTTCGATAATTGGACCTTTGATATTCCTGATCTACTGTATATCAATGACCTAGCTACTGTGTCTTCTACCGTATCTCCCATTCTCTTTGCTGATGATACCAATTTGATTTTATCACACCATATTTCTATTCACCAATTAATGAAGCCAACTCAGTCATGAACACCTTTTCTGAATGGTTCCAGGTAAACAAATGATCTTTAAATGTAAAAAAATCTAGCTTTTTTGCATTCACTCATGAGAATAAGATATTTTTAAATATTGTATAAAAAAAGAGCCAGAATCTCAATTGGTGGGAATAAAATTTAACAATTCACATCCACTAGATTCCTCTGTTCTAGTTGACGAAAAGTTATCCTTGAAAGATCCTATTCAATTTGTCTGCAGCAAAGTGATGCTGTTGTTATCATCCGAAAGATTAGCGGTTTCGTTCATCAGGCTTGCTTCCTAACTCTATACTATAGCTTAATTTACCGATATCTCATTTACTGTAGTATTGCCTGGGCCAGTACATATGCCTCCTTCCTACACAAATTACTCATCATACAAAAGACTAGCCACCTCTCTAATTACCTGGCTCCATCTGCACCTTTTGTTGAAGAAACTCAATATCTTGTCTATTTGTGATGTTAATGTATGCCAATTATGCACTTTCATCTACTTTCATGTACAAATACTCATACTTCCCAGACAGTTTACCTAAACCCTTCAATGGATTCTTCCAGATTAATTCTGAAATCCATCTATTTGACACAAGACACTGCGATAACCTTCAGCCTCCCCACTGGCGCACCTCACATAGTCAATTTTCTAACAGATACAGAGGTACCATACTCTGGGATTCTTATCTTTACATTGCCAAAACCTCATCATCCCTCAATAACTTCAAGCGAAGACTGGGGGTCAGCCTGGTGAACCAAACTACCCAATAGTCCCCTACCATGTATCCTATCTCTCTCTTTCTCACACACTCAATCAATCAAAACATGGTATACTGAGTATATAATATACAATTATAATTAATATGCTTTGTTTAACTGATTGAACAGACTTTTGTACATTTACTTGTGGTATGGTTCATCACAAGCCTTTGAGCTTACAACCTCACCTGCACACTTTTTTAAATTTGTATTGTCTGTACTGTTTTGTCTTTCACTTATTTGCTTTGGTGCAAATAATTACAACATACAACATAATACTTCATCCTTACAGTAGAACCAACCAAGCACCTCTCAATGAGACAGCTGGTGCCACTGCTATTTTATGAGTTGCTGGTCATTGATTATATCACACTAATGAGGTTTTCTCCACTGATGTATTGGGTTAGACAGCGTGCTGGCCCATAGACCTGATCACAACCACCCATTCCACTGTCTGTCCCCCACTCTAATAGAGGCCAACAGAGGCCAATATCATCGGGTCCTTCTCATAATTGGGTTTGATGAATCAGTCCCTCCCTCCTGATTAAAACCCCTAATGGTTCTGCCACCAGTTGGCCTCTGGGTGGTGGGGTCCTGTTATCATGTGAGCTCTTCACCATCATGGCCGACCTCCCTCATGACATAGGCTGTGTTATCAGGCCCTTCACCAGCAGATGGTGCTGTGGTACCACTTTGGTTGTCAGCTGTATTGAAGTGTTTTTGATGAGTCTTTTGCTACAAACACACCTCATGTATTTGTAGGTATTTGTCATGTGTTTGAGTCATGTGTTGTCGTCCTCTCCAGGCCCAGACTGTGCTCTGTCAGTACCATCCACAGAGTCTTATTGGGTGATGCCTAATGTCAAGCCCTTCGGACAGTCTCTGGGCAGGGCCTCCCATAAGACTGTGGTCCACGGGAAACTCATGTGGGTCGTTGGAGGATACACCTTCAACTACAGCTCCTTCCACATGGTGCTCAAGTAAGGCACTGACTGAAGAGAGGCCTGGAACGTCTGTCTGTCTGCCTGCCTGCCTGCCTGCCTGCCTGCCTGCCTGCCTGCCTTTCTCTTCATCTCTCTCTGTGTCTATTTACCCTCTATATATTTGTCTCTCTCCTTCCTGTCTTTTGCTCCAAACTCTCTGTCTCTCTCTCCTCTCGACTACTTCATCTCTCTTTGTCTCCCTTTACATGTAATATCTCTGTATCACTAATTTCTCCCTCCACTCTCTATCTATCTATTTGTTGAATGTTCCCAGGCCTGACTCTTTTTTTCCTCTCTGCAGTTATAATATGGAGAGCAGCACTTGGGATGTGGTGCCAATCAATAGTGGTCCTCTGCAGAGATATGGCCATTCTCTGGCTCTCTACCAGGTAAAGCAGCTAATGGTCACAGCCCACTATCAGGGTGGATGTGTTCCTTCCATCTAGCTTTCTGTCATCAACTGGTACCATACATCTATATACTGTAGGGTTCTCTCTCTGACTCTTTATGTTTCTCTGGGGTTTTCTCTCTCCTTCACACATAATCTGTGTACATTTTATATAGGGTTCTCTCTCTCTCTCTCTCTGTGTTGGGTGAGGGAGCTAAGATGATTGCCTCCCTGGGTCTGAGTAGAGATAACATTGCAGTAAGATTTATGTGGGGACCTCAGGGTTTGTCAGAGAGCAGAAGGGCTGCAGGCTTTGCTTCGGCTAACTGACACGTTGTCTCACTAGGGGAAACAAGCATGACCACGTTTAAAAGGCCTGCTCTGCCTCTTCTCCTCTTGAAACTATAGGAGTCTGTCTGAATGACCCTCCCTGGTAAATAGAAAGGCTGCCTCTGCCTCTTCTCCTCTTGAAACTATAGGAGTCTGTCTGAATGACCCTCCCTGGTAAATAGAAAGGCTGCCTCTGGCATGTATGTGTGACATTAAACTCTTCCTTTACTACTAAACTTGATTTTATATTTGATGTCTTACTATGATTGCTGACTTAAGGCGATTCAGCTTTGCTTATGTGAGTTGATTGGAAGTAGTATTTACAGTTCAAAGGTTATGGCTAGACAGGCTGAGAAGTTTATTTTGGAACGACATTACTTGCAGTTTAGAATGCTTTAAAATGGTACCTCTAAGGAAGACCTCACAAATTGTTTCGTCGTTAAAAAAAACTGCACATGCTAAAGGTTCCACATACTAACATACTTCCACTTACTGGTTTTAGAACTAGCCTAAGCTGCAGTCTGTGTTTGGGACAGAGGTTGATATTTTTATTGTAGAGTAAAACAGCCATGAGTTCAGACAGAGGAAGATGCGAAGCGAGAGAGATGACTGGGCCCAAAATCTGTCTTCTCCAGCAAGTGGCATTCTTTCAGTTTTTTCCGCTTACCAAGCGTGGAATTTTTGTATGGAGGTCAATGAGAAGACATGTTATGGCTTATTTGATTGAATAGAAGTTACGTACTGATTATGTTGTTACGAGTGTGCTGATGGAATGGACTAAATAGGAAGTAGGAATGGACTAAATATATTTGTGTGTTCACCCATCTACACACAATGCCCCATCATGGAAAAGTGAGAACATGTTTTTAGAAATTTCTGAAAATGTATTGGAAAAAAACAATATAAATATCTCATTGACATAAGTATCCCTGAGTCAATCATTTGTTGAATCACCTTTGGTTGCGATTACAGCTGTGAGTCTTTCCACACCTGGATTGTGCAACATTTGCCCATTATTCTTTAAAAGCAACTCCAGTAAAGATTTGGCCTTTTGTTTTAGGTTATTAACCTGCTGAAAGGTGAATTAATCTCCCAGTGTCTGGTGGAAAGCATACTTTTTATTCTGTCACTCTGTCAATTAGGTTAGTATTGTGGAGTAACTACAATGTTGTTGATCCATCCTGTTTTCTCCTATCACAGCCATTAAACTCTGTAATTGTTTTAAAGTCGCCATTGGCCTCATGGTGAAATCCCTGAGTGGTTTCCTTCCTCTCCAGCAACTGAGTTAGGAAGGACGTCTGTATCTTTGTAGTGACTGGGTGTATTGATACACCATCCAAAGTCTAATGAATAACTTCACCAACAACTTCACCATCAAAGGGATATTCATTGTCTGTTTTTTGTTGTTGTTTTCTTTACTAATCTACCAATATGTGCCCTTCTTTGCAAGGCATTGGAAAGCCTACCTGGTCTTTGTGGTTGAATCTGTGTTTGAAATTCACTGCTCGACTGAGGTACCTTACAGATAATTGTACACTCAGAGGCCAGTTTATTAGGTACAACAACCCGTTCACAAAATTGGATCGCTCCTATAGACAGTGAGTCACATGGCCGTGACTTGTTATATAAAGCAGGCAGATGGGCATCGAGGCTTTCAGTTACTGTTCGATTGAACATTAGAATAGGCTAAATGAGTGGCACCTGAGCGTGGTATGACTAGGGCTATCGCGGTGACCGTATTATCGCCACACCGGCAGTCACGAGTCATGACCGCAGTCAAATTCTCTGTGACCATTGGTCACGGTAATCCTATCCAAAACTGTGCAAATGAATGGCGCTGATGGGTAGACTATCAAACTTGCTAACGGCCCCCGCTAATGGCCTGGTACTCAGTGCTCTCTGGTATTAGAATAATATGAAGGATGAGGACAAATGGTGATGGGAGTTAGAGCTCCCATTCCAAAAGGTACACAGGAAAGCCCCGGACCCAATATGCATGAATTCATTTTTAAAACCCCTTTTGAAAGTACCTAAAGAACAACCGGTCGGATCCCCGTGAGGGAAGAGCTGAAAAGCCAATTGATTTTGCTACTTTATTAAATTGGAGCCAGAAAGAGAGAGCGAGAGAGAGGCACAGAGGGAGCATCTGTAGGTTATTAGGGAGTGGAGGCATAGCGGTGTCGGTGTGTACCTGTTGGCTTTTGGTCGCTGTAGCCTTTCTTTATCATTTCACTTTGAATTCTGTCATTTTAATTCTATCTTCCATTGATTAGATATCGCTAACTTGCTTGCCATACAAGCTGAGCAGCAATGCAATTGAGCGCATGCCTTTTTTTGCAACCTTTTCCAAATCATCGATATAGAGTCCCATCATGCAACCCATATGTTTTTGATTTCAAAGACATTCCCAGGTTTATAGGCCTTTTTACAAATACATAAATAATGAATACTATTCTGATAGTGTAGGCTATATTACATTGATTTATAAGACTTTTTTAAATGTAGATGTGCCGAAGCCGCACATCATCAGCTTATATAGAAGTCCGGAGATGATAAACATGTTGATGTTAATTAACGGTCAATTACCATGAGACCGGCAGTCATTTGCATGACAATTACCAGCTGACAAAATGTCATGACTGCCTCACCGTAGGTATGATTGTTGGTGCCAGGCACGCCGTATCTAGTAGCTCAGAAACGGCTGCCTCACAAATGATCGAAATAACAGGCTACTTTGACACTGACAAACTAAGAATCTGAGATCAATAAAAACGACCTTGTCTTGAATCCATCAATAGCCTTGGCCCAGGTGTGTGGAGACACACATATTATAGTCCTAGAAAAGCTTTTCCGGGTTCACTGACTCACCCAACGGTGCGCAGCTCACTCACCGGCGGTGGCCGATGCGCTCGTGCCAAAAGCTTATCTCTCTTGTTTTACTTTGTAAAACAATGCTGTTCGCTCAATAGGCCTATTTGGAAGTTGATAACTTGGTAGTCTACAGACAGATTAGTCTTCCTGTTTTCCCGCAATTGTATTTGAAATATTGTACTGTAATGGGCAAATATTGTACAATCCAGGTGTGCAAATCTCTTACCCAAAATCACCGTCAAAGTATTGACTCTGGTGTGAATACTATTTCTGGATTTGTGCAAACATTTCTAAAAGCATATTTTCACTTTGTCATTATTGGTTATTGTGTGTAGATGGTTGAGAAATAACATATATTTGATCCATTTTGAATTCAGGCTGTAACACAACATTTGGAATATGTAAAGGGGTATGACTACTTCTTGAAAGCTATGTGTGTGAGTGTGTGCATGCATGTGTGGACAGTCATGGCTGTGTGCCCACTTTTTCACCATACCCCTATCTTTCACATGTTCCATTTATGTGCTTGCTTTGAACACACTTAGCCCATCAAGTGTTCCTTTACTAGTCACAATGGTGTACCTGCACCACTGGTGTCTCCAGGTGTCAATTCAACAAAAACAGAAAACCTTCCGGGAAACGGAGGAAACGTCTATATTAGACATTATGGCAGTAGAGCCGTATTTAGTTGTACGTGTCTAACTCCCTCCTCCGTTATATCCCCTCTCCACTCTATTCATTTCCTCTGTGGGTGTGAAGAGCCCTGTTTGACTGCTGTTCTTCAGCCACCGGCTCCACATACGGAAAGGAGCAATCCACAATTAGCATATAAATGGACACCTACATTAAAGAGATTTTAAATGTAATCCTTATGCTGAGCTAGTGCAGCACAGAAATCAAGCCATCAAACCTGGAGTATAGAGACAGGGACATGAGAAAATAGACTTTCAGAGTCAGGGAGAAGAGCATGTGTGGGAGTGACCATGCATGTTGTTGTTTATACATACATACACACACCACACAAACGCGCACACACACACACACACCCCTACTCTCTCCCCTCCATACACACCATCCCCCTCACGTCTATAATTCAAGTGTCCTCCATCTACCCTGAAATATGTAATTCTTTTCTATCTCCCCTCTAAGGATTGAGAGATTACCGTAAGCATCTGTCGCTGCTAGGAATATAGGCCGTCGCTCTTGCCCATTATCGATTTTATAGTACCGACCGAAGCAATAGCTGGTCATTACGCGTGCATTCAGATCATATCGTTTATATAACATCCCCTGCTTGGCATTCACATTTTGTATTCACAAATAAAAAATGTCACCTTCAATAAAAGTCCCCACTGACCGAAATCGAGCTTCCGAGGGAGGCGTGGTAGAAACAGACGCGTGGGGATTGCTGCTCAGCTGGTGATGCAGTGGTTAAACCCCCCTCCAGCCGGATGTGATTACTAATTGTGTGTTGGAGTGTGTGTTTGGCTGTGTGTTTTGTGCACTCCTCTTCCTCCCCCCCTGCTTCTACTACAGGACTCAGACCATGCGTGTGTGAGAGAGTAATCTCTCCTGGACAGAGGCATGTAAAATGAATGGTATTAGTCTCTGTCAACAGGCTGTGGGAATGCGACGACTAACGAGAAACTTCGTTCCGGTACGCTGATTCTTCGGCACTGATCATTTGGACAAATCACGATTTCGCAGGTGCTCGCATCTTTCGAGTTTCAGAAGGGGAGGGGACGTTTGGCTCATAGACTAGCCTGAAACTTGCATAGTATCTTTCTCCTCACATCTCTCCCCAGAACTTACTTAAGCATTTTACGCAATTATGCAAGATTTTAGTTCTGGGTTTCCGAGATTAGTGAAACGTGATTCAGGTGGGTGCTGCAGTGCGTGCTGAGGTCATTTAGAAGTAAGAGAGATGCAGATTTCCTTGACAGAAAATACATTGAGGCGCTTAAGGCTGTTGGTTCCCTGGTGGGATGTGTTTGTGGCCAGGGATACGGTATAATTGGTCCCGTGCTGTGTAGCAACACAGTGTGTCACCTGTGCTAGGATGTTCCCTTCTTTGTTTCTGTAAGGGTGGAGCTCCTCTAGGTTGACTGTACCGTACACTATGTTGCTTTATATTTAGGAAATGGAGAGTTGCAGTAGAGTAGTAGTCTGCACTGTAAAAACAGGATGCCATAGCATGTATGACTGTATTGCTATCTTAGATCACTGCAATGGCTGTAGTAGGTTTTTAGTAGCATATACTCTAAAAGGCTTTATGCAACTATCAGGTTAAGGTAGTTGATTGTTACCTGTAGTATCAGGTGATTCAGTGGTTGACTGCAGTGTAAAGCTATAGCGGCAGTCTTTCCTATTGATTGTTGGTGTTCACGGTGCAACGTAGTTATACCGTGTGTGTGTGTGTGTGTGGGGGGGGGGGGGTATTTGGGGTCCAGCTCCCACTCTGGCAGAGCTGATACACACTATGGAGAAGCTCAAGGTCCTGCAGCTCAATTACACACACACACACACACACACACACACACACACACACACACACACACACACACACACACACACACACACACACACACACACACACACACACACACACACACACACACACACTGCCTCGCCTTCTTCACATACTGAACACAAGCATGCACAGAGCAGACATATTGTCGAGGGCAGTCGGTGATAGAAACCCCTTTAATCTAGTCTGTCTTTACAAATATAAACACAATCTCTAACACATATTCTCTGTCATCTCATGTCTCTGATGTTTTCCCCCCTCCTCAGGACGACATCTACATGTATGGGGGGAAGCTGGAGGCCGGTTCAGGCAACGTGACAGATGAGCTGTGGGTCTTTAACATCCCTAGTCGAACTTGGTCCCTGAGGACCCCGAGCAGTCTGGTCCAGGGACAGCCCTACGCCGTGGAGGGACACTCCGCCCACCTGACTGAGCTGACCAATGGGGACCTGGTGATGGTGGTCATCTTCGGCTACTCACCCGTCTACAGCTACATCAGCAAAGTGCAGGAGTACAACATCAGTAGGTCCAAGAATGGAGAGATGGATGTATGGATGGATGAATCAAATGAACGAGTGAATGAAGTCTGTCCAGCCACATACTGTCTCCCTCCATCTATCCATCTATCCATCCATTGATCTCTCTTGTCTGTCTTCTTAACCAATTGATTTGTTTCAGTCTGACGTTAATCAATCAGTCCACTAGCCCACTGCTGAGTCCACCCTCCATTAGCCTGCTATATATCTGAGCCAAGAGAATCAGAGAATTGGGTTGTTAAGTGGGGTTAACAGCCATGATGAATAATCCCCATGAATGATTTCAGATTTACATCCCACATGTACCCGATGGCAGATTTCGGAGCGTTCCAAAATAGGCAAGGAGACAGCAACATCCTCAGATGACCTCAACAACGTTGTATTCATTTCATGGTGCTCAACGATTAATACATCGTTGTTGGGGTCATCTTTGGGTGTTGCTGTCACTCATCTATTTATGGAAGGCTCAGGATCTTTAATGTTTACCCAGATAACTCTCTTTTCCCATTAAAAAAACTTTTGTAGCACCATTACCTGCATAGTACTCTGTGGCAGTCTTATTGTTATGATGGTAAGTACACTTACTGTCTATATACAGACATGTATACACCCACAGTATCTTTAACTTTATCTTTTTTTGTAAGATTTAATTAGATATTTTCTTAACAATACACAACATACACATACAAATGACAACATCATACAAACATCAACTACATCACACCTGCCCAGACCCACTAGCACACACCCCCATCTCCAGCGTGCGCATCACTTTCCTCCACAACGGAACCATTTTGTTTCTCTCCGTAGCCCATGCACTTTCAATATTTAAATAATAAATCATTCGATTTTTGTTCCATTGTGCTAATGATGGCGGATGATTGATTTCCACGTTTTTATTATACGTTTTTTCAAGACGATTGATAAGTAGAGAATCGTCTAACCAATCGGTTGTCTCACTACACCCCCGTATGCCATGTCTCCAAATACTTAGACAGACGGATTAAACGTATGTTGACATTGTAACTACTTCTGACAACCAACTTTCTAGCTCCGCCCACAACTTCCGGACTTTATAGCATTCCCAGAAAGTATGGATTATTGAGTCATTATTAGTTTTACACTTTTAAGACATGACTCTGCTGTTGTGCTGTAGAATTTGTGAATGTTGTCTCTTGTATAATAAATTATATACATTAGCTTATAGTGGATTAAGCTTACATTTCCGTTAACTGTAATTTTGTTAGTTATGCTCAAACTTTCCCTCCATCGTGTGCCAGCATCAGTTATTTTTAAGTCTTGGTTAGTTTATATTAGTTTATATTAGTTATGCTCAAACTTTCCCTCCATCGTGTGCCAGCATCAGTTATTTTTAAGTCTTGGTTAGTTTATATTAGTTTATATTATTTTCTAAGAGATTGTCAGTTGGATATGCCCTCTGCATGGTTTTGTAGTTCTTCCCTATCATATGAACATCCTTTTCTGACTCAAATAAGGTTATCCTCTTGACTGCATTAGAGTCAAGGTCCTTTGACCAGAGCTAGTGACCACTGTGGAACGCCTAGGTTTTCATACCAGCAGATGGCGCTAAGCTACAGTGTTTTGAGGAGTAACAATCAAGTGAATGCCTGCATTACAAAGCATTTCAGCCTATAGGAGACTCAAAGGCTGGACTGGGCTCACTGCAGCCCAGTCTAGTCACATTAAAGCCTGTGGAGAGAGTTTAAGAGGGAGGGAGGGGACATCCAATAGCACACAAAAAACACCTGATGGCTCTCTGGTGGAGGTGGCACCTAGGCAAGACCTTCTAGGAGAAGACGATAATTAATGTGCCTGAGTTCTACTGGAAACTCACGTTATTACCTCCCTCTCTCCCTGCCCCTCATCTCTCTCCCCTCCCCTCACCTCTTCCTCCCTCATATATCTCTCCCCTATCCCTCCCTCTCCATCTCAAACTAGTCCCCCCCCTCTCTCAAACAGTTTTTTCCCTATAATTAGTTTTATTTAGAGCACTATGGATATTGTGATATTTCATCAAATTTAGAGAGTTGAGTGTCACCATTTAGAAAATTGAGTCTACCTTTTAGGTGACTTACTATGAGTGAAAGGAAGAAGGAAATAGTTTGTAAAAAAGAGCTCACCTGACAAACTGTCAGTAAACTGTTTGACCTCCCCCCATTATCTACTTTTCACTTTCTCTATTTCCCTTCACTTGTGGGAGTTGGGAGGTCTGCTTCTCGGTGTATCACATGCTCCGTGGCCTCCCCCTCTCTCCAGCTCTCCCTCCATCTGTCACAAGGGGACTTGAAGTACATGGTGGAGCAGCCTGCTGGCTTGGTCTGGCTCCCAGAGTCAGCCTTTTACACACACTCTCATTTGACTCTCATCCCAGGCACGCACACTCACGAGCATGGACGCTTATTATACCGTATGTCTCAAAGCTGATCCAATCATGTTTGCCCAGTCACACTAAGATGCACTTCTCTTCTTCCTCTCTGTCACACAGGGACAAACTCCTGGCAGGTCCCTGAGACCAACGGGGCCATCGTCCAGGGTGGCTATGGCCACAGCAGTGTGTATGACAGCTCCGGCAGGTGTGTGTACATCCACGGGGGTTACAAGGCCCTGCCTGCCAACAAGTATGGCCTGGTGGACGAGCTGTATCGCTATGAGGTGCAGACCCGGACCTGGTGAGTGCTATTAGGTTAGCAGAAAGTGTCTGTCTGTCAGCCTGTCTGCCTAACTCTCTGTCTGTCTGGCTCTCTGTGTTTGTGCTTGTATCAGCAGCTGCATATTCACTTGAAAGTTCACAAGCTGTATCAATTTACAAGTCCTGACAACAATGTGTGTAAAATAAGCCTATTTTCCCAAGTGCCCCAGTAGCAAAATGCATTTATTTGCTAAATGTCGAGTGTACAGACGTTTGGCGTCTTACATTAGGTAGATGTTTAACACAGAGATGCTTGTCCTGCCTGTGTTCAGACACTGTGTCTAGACGCTCAGTGCTGGACAGCTGAAAGGCAGATTTGTCAAAGCACACTAATGCAATAGTCAGCATTGTGTTGCGAGGAGGTACTCATTATGTCCACATACCTAGACACTCAGTGCCAAACACATGAGCATACAGCGCATACTGGAAAGATACAGAAGGATGAGCTAGAAAGATTCACAGTGAAGCAGAGATTGTATACACAGTGTGATATGAAAGGAGGCCTCCGCTGAACCTTGACGGATTGATGGGCGACAGGGGAGGGTACACCCTTTCAATCTCCCCCCTCTCTCTCACTGTCTCTCTGTTTCCCATCATCCAGACTGTCACATATCCCTTGGGTTTGACAGTGACCAGTGTCTGTCTGCATGGCCGGTGTCTGTCTGTCTCTGTTGATCCTCAACTGGAGTTCTGTCTGTCTGCCTTTCATGTCTGATGTCAGTTGTCTATTCACTGGTAACTTATTGAGGCAGTTGATGTGCCCTCTTGCCAAAGCTTGCTGACACATAGCACACAGTTTATTGCAATCGGTCCATTTATTTACAGTCGGTAGGTTGAATATACACTGAAGCTACTTTTCAAACCCTCTCAGAACTATGAAGTCTGTAAACCCCTACATACTCTATCTGTATCTATGGATAGTACAGTTGACGCTTAGGCAGACGGTGGGGACTGTGCACTTTGACCCTAGCAGAGGAGATGGGAGAGGATGAAATATTCCTGTAGAGTTTTGTGTGTGTGTGTGTGTCCATGGTGCCACATTATGGATGACGTCTGTCTGGGTATTTGACCTGGCCTATGGAGAGTGACCTTCAGACCAACTGTTCACTTGCATAAGCCACATGACCCAGACTGGCCCACACACTGCTGTAATCAACACCCAGGGATGGGCACGCACGCACGCACACACTCATGCATGCACACACATGCATGCTCATAATTGACACATTAACACATTAGCATTGTGTGTGTGTGTGTGTGTGTGTGTGTGTGTGTGTGTGTGTGTGTGTGTGTGTGTGTGTGTGTGTGTGTGTGTGTGTGTTGACAGGATGATCCTGAGAGAGAGTGGTCTGGCACGGTACCTCCACACTGCAGTGCTGAGCAATGGGGCTCTGCTGGTGTTTGGAGGAAACACCCACAACGACACATCCCTTAGTAATGGAGCCAAGTGCTTCTCGGCTGACTTCCTGGCCTACGACATAGGTAAGGACCAATCATATGCATTCAGACAAATCATAGGTAACAACCATCCCCTCCTCAACTGTTTTTGGTATGATGCAATCCTCATGTTTTGAACTGACTATATTTGACACCTTTGTGCTGAAAATATAAGTTACCGGTTTCAACCTCGTATGGTACAGGTATAAATGTTACATACTCAATACATATACATAGTTAAGTATAAACAAACTCCAACCCCCTACCATACAATACCACACATTCCTCCATGCAGACATCATACATGTGATCTTCATTGTCACCAGCATGCGCCCACCCACCCACTCCCATCAGAGTTGACCCCTGACCCCTAAAGCCACAGTTGTCATTTGTCATTTTCCACTGTTAGTCGCCTCCCAGGCCTGGACCCACACAGATCACACAGTGAGTGTAACCAAAGAAGAACTGGCAGGTGACATTCTGCAGCCTTAGAGAAAGTGTGTTCACTGACCTTTGACCTCAACAAACAACAGCATTAGCCTTAGGCTGTTATGAAAGTTAAGTGGAAGTGTAAAGCTAAGATACCTTTCCATAGGGGTGAATGCACAGCCCCAATTGCCTGAGATAGAAGATCATGTTCTGTTGTAACAGTGACTGTAGACATCCTTTAAAAAGTGGAACTAGCTCTAAACCAAAAGCTAGTCATAACCACTCATGATTAGGGCTGTGGCGGTAATGCCATTTTGTCAGCCGGTTATTGTCATGCAAATGGCTGCCGGTTTCACGGTAATTGACCTTAAATTAACATAAAACCGTTCAGCATCTCCAGGCCTCCACACATACAAGCCACTGATGCACGCCTTTGGAACATCTACATTTCTTTTAAAGTAAAAAAATTAATTGTATAAAATGCACAATAAATCCATTATTTATTTTAGACCGGTCTAAAGAAACATTATGATATGAAGAAAATGTATTTCAGAAGAACCAAATGTGAGTCTGCCTACTATATGTTATTTGGCTACGCCTCATGCCATTAGCTAGTTCATTTAGCAGACAAGATATGCTTATGAGTCCCGTGCCATTATTTTATACTGTATGATTTTATTGTAAGAATAATATAATTGAACTTCGCTGAATAAAATAGAAAAAGGATATTTTTCTCATTCCCGAGTGAGTGCGCATATGAAGTGGCTATGTTGAATGTCAAAGTGGTCGTTTGAAACAGGTCATACACACTAGATTTAGAGTTATTTGGTCAATTTAGTTGTGAAACCTTAGAATGTCTTAGAAAGCAAAACTTAAATGGGCTGCATGATGCGACTATAGCTAATGACTATTTGAAAAAGTCACACACAAAAAAAATGTTAAAGGTAGTCGCAGCGTCGTCCAGGTTAATGGAGGGTTTGACCGGGGGCTTTACTTGACTCATCACGCTCTAGCGACTCCTTGTGGAGGACCGGGTGCATGCAGGCTGACTTTGGTTATCAGTTGAACAGTGTTTCCTCCGACACATTGGTGCAGCTGGCTTCAGGGTTAAGCGGGCGGGTGTTAAGAAGCGCGGCTTGGCGGGTCATGTTTCTGGAGAATGCATGACTCGACCTTCGCCTCTCCCGAGCCCGTTGGGGAGTTGTAACAATGAGACAAATTTGGGAGAAAAAAGGGGGTAGAAATTACAATATAAATAAATACAAATAAAGCTTGCGCTCTGTTCCTTGGCTCAGGCGGCACACCCTGTTCTTTCATCCAGTGATCATATTTTCTCCTATCAGACTATTCTCAATTTAATATTGTCTTTATTAATATGTACAATTTGTTTCGATTTAGAATGGCCCATTATCAAATGGATAGGAACAGGGGCAGGGGAAAAATACATTAAATTAAATCATGCCAGGTAGGCTACTCTGGTTTTATAGGGGAGCAGAAATAGGCCTAAATAAAGTAGCATCTGGGATCCTCATATTTTTAGTGGCAACCGTCAAAACTCTTCTTTCACACAGGATTGCATATAGAAATGTCTGGGCTTATAAGAAGAGTTATTTCACTCACATATTCCACCCAAACTCTGTATTGCCATGGGCTCTCCAACCATGTTTCTGCAGCTACACAGCACCTAATTTGGGAAACCAAGTGAAATGTGTTCGGGAACATCGATGGTAACATGTTTTCATAACGAAACGTACTGTATATAGGCATATGGATGTTCTACATGCAGCGTCTTAAACGTTTTGAATGAATCATCACCTTAGAAAGCGCTGTCCAATTCGTTGCCTTTGAAACAACATCCACAATGACCATGTTTTCTACTCAGTTTCAACCTGTTGTTGAACTTCTTTCTTCAAATTGATCGATCACAGTGAGGTCAAAACATTTAGCCTAACGATGAGTTTTAAAAGCATGATGCTGTTTTGATGATATGTGTTTGATGTGATTTTCCATTGCATTTGCATTGATATCAGAGCGGTAAGAGGGACAATAGAGCCCTGAGTACCAGTCCATTAGTGACCTGATGGTCGTTAGTGAGTTGTGTACCACCAACGCATGTCCAGAGTGCATAAAAGGAGGTTACCGTGACTCAACTGTCACGTGGAATTTGACTGTGGTCATGACTGCCGGTTTGACGGTAATACGGTCACTGCAACAGCCCTACTCATGATAGATTATTCATTACCCCCTGGTCAAATAAAGTTATTTTGCCCTCTTTGGAGTTAGTAAGCTTTCCTCTGCAAGATATAAAAGGGTGGTTTAGTACTAAAGGTTTAGAGTTATGTGTGTGTGTGTACATGTGCGTACCTTCCTGTGTGTATGTGTGTTTGGACTACCTGGGGTTTTACTCGAGATCTCGGGATGTGAGTTACAGCTCACCTTTCGGTGCTGACAGTAATACAGTGGGGATCATTAACACCCCATAAAGAGCTGCAGAATGGGAGCCGGCCAGATGGCGTCTGCTCTTTTATGAATATTTGTTTTGAATACAGTGACTCTGCAGGGGCATTACAGGACATTCTGAGCACAGGGAGGGAGGCAAGGGAGGAGGAGAGGGATGCGTCCTCAAATCTCTACAGCCAGCCCTTCCTTGACTCTGTTCACCAGCCACCCTTCACAAGTTTTACTGCACTGAGAGAGGAGAGGAGGGGAGGGTTGATGGAGAATTAAAGTAGAGCGACGAAGTCAAAATAAAGAGCAAGATTGGGACTAGCGAGAGAGAAAGAGGAGACAACATTAAGTCAATGAGTCATTAAGGTAGTACATGTAGCAATACATTCAAAGAAAGAAAATACATTAAAGCGGAATGTTTATCCGCTAATTAGAAGATGTAGCAAATCCAGATAAGGACAAGATATTTGAAGAACTTGACTCTGGAGAAGCCTTCTCCAGCAGTCATGGAGGGTCACTGCTCAACTTTCATTCTTAGTCATTTAAATAGCCAGTCCAATCACCTTGAGTAGGCCACTCCCAATGGATAAAAAGTCCAATGTCACTTTTATAATCCGAAAGCAACTGATTGTTTTATGTTCAAGGTGTTAGGCTAGACTGATGCTTGGCTTGGGGAATGTGCTCTAGACTCTTCACTCAAGCCCAGGCAAAACCAATCTCTGTGATTGGAGCTCTGTTATATAGGCCAGTGTTTGGCCAGACATGGCCTCTTGGCGACCTGTCATTCATTATAGTCCCTGAGGACTGGGTTGTCACTGGACATTGTTGACTCATTTCATTATAGAGCCAAATTAACAATCTCCATTATCAGCCTCTTATAGAGAGAACAGGTTTGTGGAAGGCATTTTCCCTCTATTGCTTTTATAATAATGGAGCAAGTTTGCTTATAAAACATGCCTGAACCTACTATAGACCAAAACATAGCTATAGTGAAGGATGCTTCTTACTCAAGTATAGCTGAAAGACATTGTAGCCTACTACAGTACATATGAGATGTGTCAACAGGTTTCTCTAGTTGAATGTGTTAAAAGTCTCATTTGTTAGTTAATGGACTGATATGACTTCCTCTCGTCTCCGCTCGTCTCTCTGTGAGCTAATTAATTAGTTCCACCTGTGGAAGAGGCCTCTCTCTACCGCTCCCTCTCTCTATCGGCCCCGCCACGCACGCTGAGAGACGGTTTTAAGCGCTAATTTGTTTTTGTTTTTCTCTGCTAACCTTGGAGGGGGAGAGCGTTATTAGCTTTTTGTGTTTTTCTTCTTCGAGAGATTTAATTCAGGTCGACACAGATGGCAGTTTTAATTTGCGTTTAATCCCCCCCCCCCCCCCTCATTACCCCATCTTCATACTTCTAATTAGATTTGGGGGAAATGAACTCGAATTAAAAATGTTTTGTCCCCACACCCCCTGAAAGGCAACTGGCAGCGCCGTCTTCAACAAGAGTGACCTGTTTATATTGGAGCTCCAGACAGTGTCTCTCAAAGCAGCCCCCGAACACAAACACACATTTCATTAAGTTTGCCATTTGAATGAGTTTGATTTCCCCATCACTCTCGACTCAGATTTGCAGATTTGGTCTGCTGATTCTCCTGTCATCTCCCCCTGTCTACGTGTACATTATTCATGGTTCCTCTGCCAATATCCTGGGAGGAAATGAAATAGGGGGACCGTTGTGATAAGTATCAGTGAGTTTCATTATAGAGAGTCATCTCCAGCCATCTCCAGTACACCTCAGGTGGTTGGAAGACCCAATGGGCTGTCTGTCAGTGCATGTCTGGGGTATGGATTCACTCTAGCTCCAGGCTTCAGGATAGGTAGTAGGCCTCAGATAGTGCTAACGTCAGGATTCCAATTTAACTACTGGTGGTCTGTCACAAATACTTATTTTGGTCTGTCCCTTTAGCCACTGCATCACCTATGCACATCTCTATCTTATGCGACTTTCAAAAAGTACTGTATGTCTGAGTCTGACCAGCTGAGAGAGAGTGTTAGAATGATTGACGTTTAAACGCGATCACACCATGACCCTGTCAGAGATCAACTTGGTTTTTAGGAAGGGATTACATCGCCTTCTGATCTGGACTGGTGTTGTTGACTTGTCTTTCCCTTTAAACACGGTCCCAATTAGCCAAGCACTTGCGTGGTCGTTTGCAACCTGGCTGCACAATTAACTCCCAAGCACAGTTTATATTGGACAACTAATCTGGGTAAATGGCACATTTACATATTAATGCAATAGTGGACGTGTGGGTTGTAAAGCATCAGAAAGCTGTAAAATGAAATGCTAAAATACACAATCGTGATTGCTCTTAGAGCCATTACTCTGAACCACAGCCTAGAATCCCCAACAGACAAGATCAATGGATGGTTAAACTGGTTTGTGAAGTCATATTCAGAGGCAGCCACATAATAAACAATTCAAAGACATTATGTTAAGAGGTTGGCGTTTATACTCTCCGAGGATCCCACTAACAGCGAGGAAACTGAACGTTGTCTCTCTCAATTTAACATGATTTGGCTCGTGATATTAACAAAGTGAAGAAACCGGCTTTGCCTACTATCATTTTCTCTCTGCTATTATTTGTTTGCTCTGAGCAGAATGGTAGATAATCACTGACAGACAAATTGTCTAGCTCTATTGTGGGCTGTGCTGTTAGAGCTGCTCCAGGTAGACTTGTTGTAGCCTACCCACGGATCAGTGCGGTTCCTGACCAGGGTCCTAGGAGATTGGTAATCAAACTACCATTAAGGCCCTGTGTTCCCACCACCACCACCCCAGGATTGTCTAATAGCAGCTGCAGTGGATTCAACTTTAATTATGGTTATTTATGCAATCGTAAAAGGCATCTTTTCTAGCTGCAGTTAGTTGTTTATGATGGCCCTTTCTAGGGTATGGCCCCTAGTACTCTGCTATGCACACACACACACAGTGTTAATCACTGCTGGGCTTGACACCCAGCCCTATAGGGGACCATGATATTCATACAGGCCATTCTCCACAGCCTCTGTTCAAAGGATTCTCATACGTGTTAATGTATTATGTAATAATGAGTTGACACTTCCATTGTAGATTATGTGTGTGTGTGAGTGCAACAATGCAGACGTGTGTGTGTGTGTGTGTGTGTGTGTGTGTGTGTGCGCTCGCCCGTGTGTGTGTACCCAGTCTCAGGTCTCACAGATATTCTGCCTCAGTGGCTCTGGTACTTACTGTATTCTGTGTTTCAATATGTGCAGTAGGGTGGTATGGTACAGGCCTACTGAAATGAAATCCAAGCAAGAAAAGAAACACAACTTTTTTCCCCTCAATCTGGGGTCCAGAGGGTTGCCTGTCACAGTTGCTTGGGTGATAGTATGAGTATGGTGTGGAGGGAGAGTCGCAGTAAATAGCCAGAACAGCTCATAGGGCAGAAGCCTATTTCCTTTTTCTGTAGCATGAGGCAGCTTGATGTACAAGTACACCCCCCTGGAAAGGATGCTGGTCTATTGTAGGGCCTTCACCCCAATCTTTCTCCTTAATGCTGAGTGCTAAGCAGAGACACATCAGGACCCATTTTTACAGCCTTTGGTATGACTCACAACCTTCCAATCTCAGGGTGGACACTCTAACCACAAGGACACTGAGTTGGTCTAGAGTCGCAGTGGAGGTATCAATTTTGGGTATTGCGGTTCTGTGCTTGACCCTACACAAGATGATACAAGTTTCTACTGAAGCAAAAACGGATCATGTGCATGTTTGTTCTTTTCAGCTTGTGATGAATGGAAAGTCCTGCCCAGGCCAGATCTCCACCGTGATGTCAACCGCTTTGGCCACACCTCTGTTGTCAGCAATGGGTCAGTCACTCACATCCACTATATTGCCCCTCCGTTACTTTTTTATTTAATTTATTTTTTTATCTCACAGTTTCCTGACATCAGTTTCCTCAGTGTTACCTGGTAATGATGTGTACTCTGAGTATTTCCTGCGTTGTGTTCTCGGTAACACTTTATTTGGATAGTTCATCTGTAGATGCTCTACAGACTAGCAGTAACATTTCAACTATCTACTAACCCTAACCTTAACTCTTAACCTAACCCTAAACATAACCCTTACCCTAGCCCTAACTCTAACCTTAACCCTTACCCTTATTCTTAGCCTAACGCAAACCCTTACCATGACCTTAACACGCAGTTGCTTATCAACAGATTGTTTGTTGATGGTATGACCATTTGCAGAGCATCTACAGATGGATTATCAAAATAAAGTGTGATTGTGTTTTCTCCCCAGGTCCATGTATGTGTTTGGAGGCTTCTCTGGTGTGCTGCTGAATGACGTGCTGGTCTACACCCCTCCCAGCTGCCAGGCCTTCGATGAGGAGCAGCGCTGTGCCAACGCTGGCCCTGGTATCCGCTGTGTCTGGTTTAGGGACCACTGTGTCCCCTGGGACACCGGCCATGCCAACGGCAGCGTGCCCGCTCCCTTCTGCCCAACACGCACCAGTACGTGTTGCATGACATTGCTCTGTATTCTGTATTCATAGGATACATGTGTTGACACATTTTTATCTGCATATTTGTCATGGGGTCGGGTCGGTTTTGCCTCCCCCTCTGGTAGTTAGCTGACTAATGGATACATGTAGGGCTGTTGCGGTGACCGTATTACCGACACACCGGCGGTCACGAGTGATGAAGGCAGTCAAATGCCACGGGAACCTTTAGTCACGGTAATTAGGCTTCTCCAAGCTCTGATGCTGCTTATGGTCATTAGTAGCCTAGCAAACTTGCTAACTGCCTGGTACTCAGCACTCTATTGTCCCTCTAATCACTTTGACATCAATGCAAAAAAAAATCCGCTGCCCCTGCTTCGGTACAGGTGCATGATAATAGTCCATTCCAAATCAAAACAAATTTCACACGTATTATTTAGTATATGTAAAGACAAGATTAAATCAAGAATAGTCTGATGGATGACAATATTAGCCTATCACTTGTGAATTATATATTATCTGTTGTGAATGATGCCCAGCATAAGAAAAATGATATTCGCACACATCATGTAGTCTAGCCCATAGGCCTATATGTTTTAATAAGGTTTGTATCACAACTAAAATGTCCAAATAACTTAAAATTAAGCACATAATCCGCTTTACAAGGGGTGTAGAGCCTAACTGGCATACATAAGCAGCGCCTGTTTGGGGAAGATAATTTTCACCATAAAAATGCACCTTTATAATAAAAGCATTACATGCATAATTGCATTTGTGGTCACTTTTGTTAATGGTGTTTTCTGCTAATGGAACTTTCCCGCTTATAGCCTACTAACATGTGTGTATTGCTGCACTTAAAATGTGAAGAAATAGCCTAATAGTTTATCAACATTTTAAGCTAAACATTCTGATTCTAGTGGTATTCATTTGAGATCTATCGAATCCCAAAACTATGTTTGGAATATTTATTTCTCACACAGAATAGAATGTCAACCTTTGAACTATGGGTGAAAGTAGATTGACATAGGCTAGTGCTTTTGCTGTTCGTTAGGCCTACTGATCTTGTTGGCTGACAAAAAGTAAATGTGGACATTTCTTCCAATATCTTCAATATGCACCCCCGGAATTGGATAAGGACGTGCTCAGTTGCGTCCCCGATGTGTGGGTCTTCATTTGTAGCCTGTGAGAAAGACCCGATCACGTGATGGAGCACTCAGGGAGAAGGGCACAGCGGCCACTGGCCATAAAACGGCATGGGTTTTTTAAAGGTGCATTACGGCCACACAAAGGGGCTGCCGCCGTGAAATTCTAGGCATTATCAAATGCTTGTCAAATTGTGAATGAGTGACTGATGTAGTGTGTACAGCTTGCGCACCCACTTTCAAGCTACTTTTTTCAAATCCTCATTAGTCGCATCATGTAGCCTTACAATGTATTAAAAATCAAAACATATAGCCCAACGTTTGTATTACAACTAAAGTTACATTAATAACTCTCAATAAGCATATAGTAGTACCTATTTATTTGTTAACCGCTCAACACAGAATAGCTTCATGTGCGTCCTTCCTCAAATCGTTTGGAGAAAATATCCTTTCTATTTTATTCAGCTTTGTTCAATTATATTCTTCATACTATAAAATAATGCCATGGAATTCTAAGCAAATCTTGCCTGCTAAATTAACTAGTGTAGCCCACAGCCATTTGGCATAGCCAGATCAGGACCTAACATGAGGACAACTCAGAGTATGCTATTCTGTTCTTCTGAAATAGACATTTTCTTCATATCATGCTTCTTTAGACCTGTCTAAAATAAATAATGGATTTATTGTGAAGGTGTAGGCTATATTACATGGATTTATTAGACTTTTTAACATGTAGATGTTCCGAAGGTCTGCATCAGTAGCTTGTAGGCTATTTGTGGAAGGCAGGAGATGCTAATTGTGTTTATGTTAATTAACGGTCAATTACCGTGAGACCGACAGTTATTTGCTTGACAATCACTGGCTGACAATTTTGTGAACCCCACAGCCCTAGATACATGTTCAATAGTTGAGTCGTCCATGATAGAACCAATCCTCATTTCACATCAAACTCTCTTGTTCCTACCTGCCTCTTATACTGTGCTGTATGAATCATTACCCTTTTTGAGAGTAATAATAATTTGGATTCCTCGTAAGGCCTGTGTACATAGTGGTGGGAACAAAAGGTCAGGACCAACACAATTATCCCATTCGGAGGGCAAATACAATTATGCTGGAAATACACTCACAAGGTTGCAGAAACACCTGTATTGTGTTTTAGAGTGTTATCGGAGGTGAATTGGACCGGTGATGAACTAATTAAATGACTAATTGATGACAGATTATCACACTGTTTATCCTCTGTCCTTCTCTAATCGTTCATTTGTCAGTGGCTGCTGGCATGGAGAGTATGAGTTGAAATTGGCTCTACAGGGCAAATAGAAATGAAAGGCATATTGAGCTAGACCCATCTACCTTTTTGTTTTCCTACTGAGAAGGTGGTGTTGCAGGGGGCATTTTCATGTCAACCCTGTTTTTGTTTTTCTTGATTAAGTCAATGGCGCCGAAGGGGAAGGCTGCCGTTTTATGGACTCCTAACCAACTGTACTATTTTGTTAGTTTTTTCACATAGTTTGTAACTCATTTTGTACATAATGTTGCTGCTACTGTCTCTTATGACCGGAAATAGCTTTTGGACATCAGAACAGCGATTACTCACCTCGAACTGGATGAAGATTCTTTCTTTAATGAGTCCAATGCAAAGGATATACTGCTTTGTCCGATCTACGATTAAGACTATCCTACCAATGGATGCTACGCTACAGGACTCTTTTGCTAGAACAGACTGGATGTGTTCTGGGATTCATCCAATGGCATTGAGGAGTATACCACCTCAGTCACTTGCTTCACCATTAAGTGCATCAACGACGTCATCCCCACAGTGACCGTATGTACATATCCCAACCAGAAGCCATGGATTGCAGGCAACATCCTCACCGAGCTAGGCTAGAGCTGCCGCTTTCAAGGAGCAGGACGCTTATAAGAAATCCTGCTATGCCCTCAGACGAACCATCAAACAGGCAAAGATTCAATACAAGACTAAGATTGAATCCTACTACACCGGCTCTGACGCTCGTCGCTTGTGGCAGGGCTTGCAAACTATTGCGGACTACAAAGGGAAACCCAGCCACGAGCTGCCCAGTGATGCGAGCCTACCAGGCGAGCTAATGGCCTTTTATGCTTGCTTCGAGGCAAGCAACACTGATGCATGTATAAGAGCACCAGCTGTTCCAGATGACTGCATGATCACGCTCTCCGTAGCCAAAATGAGCAAGACCAAGGCCAGATGGATTACCAGGACGTGTACTGAAAGCATGCGCGGATGAACTGGAAAGTGTCTTCACTGACATTTTCAACCTCTCTTTGGCCTAGTCTGTAATACCTACATGTTTCAGACAGACTACCATAGTCCATGTTCCCAAGAAAGCAAAGATAACCTGCCTAAATGATTACCCCCCCGTAGTACTCACGTCGGTAGCCATGCAGTGCTTTGAAAGGCTTGTCATGGCTCACATGAACACCGTCATGCCGGAAACCCTAGACCCACTCCAATTCTCATACTGCCCCAACAGATCCACAGATGACGCAATCTCAATCGCACTCTACCATGCCCTTTCCCACCTGGACAAAAGGAACACCTATGTGAGAATGCTGTTCATTGACTACAGCTCAGAGTTCAACACCATAGTACCCAGAAAGCTCATCACTAAGCTAAGGACACTTGGACTAAATACCTCCCTCTGCAAATGGATCCTGAACTTCCTGAAGGGCCACCCCCAGGTGGTGAGGGTAGGCAACAACAACATCTGCCACGCTGATCTACAACACAGGGGCCCCTCAGGGGTGCGTGATTAGTCCCCTCCTGTACTCCCTGTTCACCCACGACTGTGTGGCCAAGCACGACTCCAACACCATCATTCAGTTTGCTGACGACACAACAGCAGTAGGCCTGATCAGATAACGATGAGACAGCCTATAGGGTGTAGGTCAGAGACCTGGCAGTGTGGTGCCAGGACAACAACCTCTCCCTCGATGTGAGCAAGACAAAGGAGCTTATCATGGACTATAGGAAAAGGAAGGCCGAACAGGCCCCTATTAACATCGACGGGGCTGTAGTGGAGCGGGTCGAGAGTTTCAAGCTATCATGGTCCAAACACACCAAGACAGTTGTGAAGATGGCACGACAACACCTTTCCCCCTCAGGAGACTGAAAAGATTTGGCATGGGTCCCCAGATCCTCAAAAAGTTTTACAGCTGCACCATCGAGAGCATCCTGACCGATTGCATCACCGCCTGGTATTGCAACTGCTTGGCGTCTGACCATAAGGCGCTACAGAGGGTAGTGCATACGGCCCAGTACATCACTGGGGCCAAGCTTCCTGCCATCCAGGACTTATATACTAGGCGGTGTCAGCAGAAGGCCCAAAAATTGTCAAAGACTCCAGTCATCCAAGTCGTAGACTGATCTCTCTGCTACCGTACGGCAAGTG
This sequence comes from Salvelinus alpinus, assembly GCF_045679555.1. Lineage (NCBI taxonomy): Eukaryota > Metazoa > Chordata > Actinopteri > Salmoniformes > Salmonidae > Salvelinus > Salvelinus alpinus. Next base: position 56,899,048 of record NC_092088.1, on the reverse strand, counting down.
GTACCGGAGCGCCAAGTCTAGGTCCAACAGCTTCTACCCCCAAGCCATAAGAATGGCCACCCGGACTATTTACATTGATAACCCCCCTTTGTTTTTACTCTGCTGCTACTCGCTGTTTATTATCTATACATAGTCACTTTACCCCTAACTACAGTTGAAGTCAGAAGTTTACATACACCTTAGACAAATACATATAAACCCAGTTTTTCACAATTCCTGACATTTAATCCTAGTAAAGATTCCCTGTCCTATGTCAGTTAGGATCACCACTTTATTTTAAGAATGTGAAATGTCAGAATAATAGTAGAGAGAATGATTTATTTCAGCTTTTATTTCTTTCAGAAGTTTACATACACTCAAATAGAATTTGGTAGCATTGCCTTTAAATTGTTTAACTTGGGTCAAACGTTTTGGGTAGCGTACCACAAGCTTCCCACAATAAGTTAGGTGAATTTTGGCCCATTCCTCCTGACAGAGCTGGTGTAACTGAGTCAGGTTTAGTGGCCTCCTTGCTCGCACACGCTTTTTCAGTTCTGCCCACAAATTTTCTATGGGATTGGCGTCAGGGCTTTGTGATGGCCACTCCAATACCTTGACTTTGTTGTCCTTAAGCCATTTTGCCACAACTTTGGAAGTATGCTTGGGGTCATTGTCCATTTGGAAGACCCATCTGCGACCAAGCTATAACTTCCTGACTGATGTCTTGTGATGTTGCTTCAATATATCCACATAATTTTCCTCGCTCATGATGCCATCTATTTTGTGAAGTGCACCAGCCCCTCCTGCAGCAAAGCACCCCCACAGCATGATGCTGCCACCCCCGTGCTTCACGGTTGGGATGGTGTTCTTCGGCTTGCAAGCCTCCCCCTTTTTCCTCCAAACATAACGATGGTCATTATGGCCAAACAGTTCTATTTTTGCTTCATCAGAGCAGAGGACATTTCTCCAAAAAGTATGCGCTTTGTCCCCATGTGCAGTTGTAAACTGTAGTCTGGCTTTTTTATGGCGGTTTTGGAGCAGTGGCTTCTTCCTTGTTGAGCGGCCTCGTTTTACTGTGGATATAGATACTTTTGTATCTTTTTCCTCCAACATCTTCACAAGGTCATTTGCTGTTGTTCTGAGATTGATTTGCACTTTTCGCACCAAAGTACGTTCATCTCTAGTAGACAGAATGCGTCTCCTTCCTGAGCGGTATGACGGCTGCGTGGTCCCATTGTGTTTATACTTGCGTACTATTGTTTGTACAGATGAATGTGGTACCTTCAGGCATTTGGAAATTGCTCCCAAGGATGAACCAGACTTGTGGAGGTCTACCGTTTTTTTTCTGAGGTCTTGGCTGATTTCTTTAGATTTTCCCATGATGTCAATTAAAGAGGCACTGAGTTTGAAGATAGGCCTTGAAATACATCCACAGGTACACCTCCAATTGACTCAAATTATGTAAATTAGCCTATCAGAAGCTTCTAAAGCCATGACATAATTTTCTGGAATTTTCCAAGCTGTTTAAAGGCACAGTCAACAGAGTGAATGTAATTTTCTGACCCACTGGTTACCTTGACTAACCTGTACCCCCCGCATATTGACTCGTTATTGTTTTGTAATTTTCTTGTGTTACTTTTTGATTGTATTTTTTTACTTTAGTTTTTTATTTCGTAAATACCTTCTTGAACTGCATTGTTGGTTGAGGGCTTGTAAGTAAGCATTTCACGCTAACATGCTGACCAGACCGGACACGTTGCGTGCGCGAGCGTCGCAAAATAAATTTTTAAATACACGTTATTCAATTTTTGCACCCACACTGCTCGCGCGCACTAACGAGCGTCTGCGATGCCAAGGGCTAAAATAGAAGTAATTCCTATTTCTGACGCAGATCGCGCTGAATGTCCTGCCTCTCCAATCTCCTCATTGGTTTATAGAAGCAGGTACCCAGTAGATTGAAAGACGAAATGTTTTGCCGGTTGTCGTGGTAAAAGTGTAGATGTCGATCACCATATCATTTCAAAGATGAAAAAGCCTGGAAGGAGAGATGACTAGAAATGAACTTGTGCATTTCAGGTAAAATAACAACTCAATGTTTATATCCCAGGACAAATTAGCTAGCAACAGCAAGCCAACTAAATAGGACAAATTAGCTAGCAAGTGCAAGCTAACTAGCTAAATTGCCATACATGGTTAATGCTTTTCGACCTGTCCCCAAATTAATGTCATTGGTTCAGAGTTTGTTTTGATATTTTAACCTGCGTGTCGTGATTGCGTTTGGTGTAGGGGGACAAAATATATTTATGCACGATAGCGCACGATGGCGCAAGCGCGCAGCCGGTTTGGGTTCCGTGTAAGGTCTACAGCTGTTGTATTCGGCGGATGTGACAAATACAATTTGATTTGATTGTGTCTCTTGACCTGCTTTTCTCTGGTATTGTTTCTCTCACTAGACTGATATTATGCACAGAATAGACAGAATCCTGACAGAGAGGACCATGTTGGACAATGTCTCTGGCATTCTCTGTTCTGCTACAGTTACTACTGATCCTGAACTTGACCTCTCTTTTTGACTGGGTTCTCTAACTCTGTTCCCTTTATAAAACTGTCTGTGTCCCGTTTTTCTTTTTTAAGCTGCTTTTCTTAACCCCACCCCCAGACGGTGCAGACTAGACTAACTGTGTTCTGCTGTTAAACTGTGTCGTCCCCCGTCCAGATAGTGAAGACGAGAGGTGCTTCAGGTTCTCTGACTGTGTCAGCTGCACTGCCAACACCAATGGCTGCCAGTGGTGTGAAGACAAGAAGTGCATCTCTGCTTCCAGCAACTGCACTGCGGTGAGTCTGCCTACAGGGGGCAGTAGTGAGACAAAACAGTCACAGCTAGGATCTTATTAGCTACAATTGTCAATTAATTACGCAACATGAATAGTCAGGCAGCTTGAAAATTGCCTTCTACTGAGTCACTACTTAACTCTTGTTGTTGTTGTAGTGTACTAAGTCGCTATTATCTCACCTGCTTGGCTAGCAGTGTCAGTTAGCCTAATGCTTGGCCCTGCTGGCTCCTCTGTGTGTGTCTATAGCTGACCCTGGAGCTTGCGCAGCAGCATAGAGGTCCTCTGTCCCTGGCCCCTCCCCCGTCCATGCTGTCTGAACAACAGCTCTCTGTGTGGAAGCAAGGGGCAAAGAGGATGGGACACGTGGGTATTCCATACTGTTGCAGGGGCTTTTCTATTAATGCCAAACCATACTTTTCTGTTCTGCCAGTGCACAAATTTCAGATTTACATGACCCCAATACTATGAATAAAAAATTCACCATAATAATAACTATGTAGATGTTTGATGTTTGTACACTTTCTTTGCAGTCTGTAAAGAACTTCGTCAAATGCCATGTGAGAAATGAACATATCTGCAGCAAGCTGGTCAACTGTAAGAGCTGCTCCCTCAACCTCCACTGTCAATGGGAGCTTCAGCAACAGGAGTGCCATGCCATCCCTGGTGAGAAAGAACACACACACACACACACACACACACACACACACACACACACACACACACACACACACACACAAACGTCTTCCAAAAACTCCAAACAAGCAAGAACTCTGCTTAGCTGACTACCTGTTTGATAGCTACAAGCAAGTTTGAATGCTTGGAGAACTTATGCTAATGTTTGATTCATTATCAACACTCTTGTAGCGTTTCCCCAGGGAAAACATGTTTTCCCCCTGTCTCTAAAGTGGATTTATTGCTCTCATTTTTCAAAGCTCCAGAAGGAGTTCAACACAAAAACACTCACAAACAAACACGTACCCACGCGCGCAGGCGTAAGCACATGTACACACACACACACACACACACACACACACACACACACACACACACACACACACACACACACACACACACACACACACACACACACACACACACACACACACACACACACGTCTACATACCTCCAAATACAGTACATCCACAAATACACTCTCCTCTCCAGCGTGGTGACGGGATGTAGGCCAATTATAATTGTTTACTTGATGTTATGAAAATGGAGCCTCAGCTGACTCACAAATGAGAGCCCAGTAAGTACAGTGTCTTCAGAAAGTATTCACACCCCTTTACTTTTTCCACATTTTGTTTTGTAACAATTTGGGATTGAAATGAATTTAATTGTCATTTTTTTTGTCAACGATCTACACAAAATATTTGTACAAAAATATTGAAAAATAAAACACTAATATATCTTGATTAAGTATTCAACCCCCTGAGTCAATACATGTTAGAATCACCTTTGGCAGTCTTTCTGGCTAAGTCTCTAAGAACTTCCACACCTGGATTGTACAATATTTGCACATTATTATTTTAAAATGTTTTCAAGCTCTGTCAAATTGGTTGTTTATTTTTGCTAGACAGCCATTTTCAAGTCTTGCCATAGATTTTCAAGCCGATTTAAGTCAAAACTGTAACTAGGCCACTCAGGAACATTCATTGTCGTCTTGGTAAGCAACTCCAGTGTATATTTGGCCTTGTGTTTTAGGTTATTGTCCTGCTGAAAGGTGCATTTGTCTTCCAGTGTATAATGGAAAGCAGACAGAACCAGGTTTGACTAAAACCAAATCAAAATTGTGTAGAAATTATAATAGACCTATGTTCATACAGTTTATTGACTGTCCAGCTGGCTAATAATCACTAGACAGTCAGGGACCGTAGACATTCCCAAAACTATGGATGGAGAACACATTTTTTTATCCAATTTTGACAGCAAGGTAATATAACACATTTTCAGTGTGGCCCTCCGGACCTCATTGAAGACCAAATGCGGCCTCCAGGGCAAAATTAGTTTGACACCCCTGTTCTAAAGACTTTAACTCTAGCCATGTGTTTGTTACTGTTCATGTCAGTACTGCTCTCTGGTTGGACATCTTTTCAACAGCCTTTTATGCTTGAAAAAAGGGTTTCTTTCTTAGTCTGATGAAAATAATTTGATGGTGGTAACCATTATCCAACTTTGATTGTAATCAGCGCAAGTCTCCAAAATAAGCAGAGAAATTCCTGAGATGAAACTGGAGTTGTTTCTCCCTTATTCTCTGCAATTTGTTGCTTATTAACTAAGGTCTCGTCCCTCATCTGTGTAGTTTTTCCCAATGTTTGATGTGTCTGTCAGTCAGAGCACAACTGTATACTTGTGCTTGACAAACACTTACTTGTGTATTCAATCAGGGTGGTCGATGCAAGCTTCTTTGAAGCATAATCCATCATTTTCAATCTATATCTCAACTGATTGACTGACTGTTCTTCAATTCACACCATGAGGTCAGGGCCGGTCTGAGCTTTTTGGAGGCCCTAAGCGAGATTTGGTTTGGTGGCTCTCCACCTCATGGGCAAAACTGTGCTAAAGTTATTTTCCTGAAATTCTACACATTTTGCCATGGGGCATAGAGAAAATGTTGCAGTTTTAAAACATATTACATGCAATTCTACTCATTTTTCCATGGGGCGAAGAAAAATATGTGCAGTTTTAAAGAGAATTTTCTGCAATTCTACACATTTGTAGCATAAAATATGCCATGTTCATATGATATCTGAGTGAGAGTGACTAACACAATCAACGGGGGCCCCCTGAGAAAAACTGCTGATGCACTACCACATTTTTTGTTGGTTAGAATGTGTATTCTACTATTCTAATTCTGAACAGTAAGTTGAGACGCCGACTGAGTTCCTAAAAAATATTTTTCTTATAAGATATTTGTCAATCGACTTTGCTTTTATATTAGCGACATACTTGCTTAATGTGTGAGTAGTGAGATGCATATCAAATGTAGTTGAGATCCTTGAGGGGTGTTGAGTCTTCCAGTTGTGTGAAGTCTGTGTACCATCCAATTGTGTGGCCCAACACAGTCAGAAGCCTGGGTCTAAATTACTGTTCTCTCCCTGTTCACAGCTCAGCTCTGTGGGGAAGGCTGGCATCATGTTGGGGAGGCTTGCCTCAGGATCAACTCCAGCAGGGAGAGCTATGACAATGCCCAGCACTACTGTAAGAACCTGGACGGGAACATAGCTTCCCTCACCACTGCCAAGCAGGTGGACTTTGTACTGGACGAGCTGCAGAAGTACCAGCTACAAGAGAAGGTAAGGGAAACGCCTCTGTTTAAAATAGTGTGTTGTTTTAAACATAGTACTTTATCAAGGACTATCATATGGAATGTACTTTTCCAAGTCGAAGGCCTGAGGAATGGCCATGCCAGACCTCATGAAACTTACCCCATGATAATCTGAAACCCAACATGTTGAACACATGTTGAAGTCTTAGCTTATTTACGGCTGAATCAGCCCACATCTGATCCAGTGTTTACATGTACATCTAGACTAGATTTCCATGATCCCAACCAAACTTATATTTGTTTTCTCAAGAGTCACACTCCCTGTTTATATCCCCACCACACATGCTGACTTTTCCAGTGATTGCGCTGTCAGGAGGATATGCAGGAGCAAATATTTGACTGGTGTTTGACTGGTGCCGTTAATTAAAAAATAGAGCAAGAGGATCTCTCGCTATGGTTTTGGGGTGGAGTGTTTAAGCAGCTTCTGTCTGTTCTTTGAAGATGAACACTATTGTTAATAATAAAGCTCACCTTGGTTGTTTTAGGATGCAGAGGCAACAGTTTTTCCTCCTCTCAGCTCTTTTCTGACAGTTATTTGAAAGTAGCTGATGCTCTCCATGGCTACAATAATCAGTTTGCTTTTCTTCCCCAAGAAATTCATTATTTTCCATCCCAGCCTGTAATAGGAATTTTGAATTAAAGTGCATTTTAGTGTACAGCAACACGTTTTTCAGGATTTGAATCATGGCAGTCTCCTTCGATTACTCAAATGTTATGCTCTCATACATTTTTACTGTGTGATAGATCATAGCCGGTGTTAGCCGGCTAATTAACCATTTATTACAGGTAAAACTTTTGAGACGTTATTGCCCATTTAAGAAATAACTCAAACACACAGACATTTTTAAAAGTCAAAATAAATACCTTAGTTTAATGACTCTGGCCTGTCTTGGTTTTATGGATTGGTGTTGGCTGTAAAGTCTGAGGTCGAAAACTTTCCCTGTAATTATAGCAATTTTCCCAACGGTTTGATTTAAGATTTCACATAATCATTGCATGAATCAAATATGTATGATTTATGTTGAGAAAGAAATAACATGTTTCCATACTCTTACTGGCCCTCAACATGCTATGGAGAATAGAGAGAATTCTTATCTTACATTTCAGGATTTTAACCGCCCTCTCCCTTTTCTCTCTCTCTCTCTCTCTCATATTCTTCATTCTTTCATCTTTCTCTTCCCCTCTTTCTCCATCCATATTCTCCTCCCCCTCTCGCCTACCTCTTTCTCTCCCCTCTCTGTCCTGTAGAAGTTAGCTCCGTGGGTGGGCCTAAGGAAGATCAACATCTCATACTGGGGCTGGGAGGACATGTCTCCCTTCACCAACTCCTCTCTGCAGTGGCTGCCCGGGGAGCCCAGCGACTCAGGCTTCTGTGCTTACCTGGAGAGGGTAGAGGTGGCAGGGCTCAAGGCCAACCCCTGCACCGCCACAACTGATGGACTCATCTGTGAAAAACCAGTCGGTGAGAGAGGGACTGGGAGAAAGAGGGATAGGGAGGGAAAACGGGAGGGAGGGAAAGGGAAGGAGAGATGAAGAAGAATGAAGGTGATGGTGATTGAATAATAGAGACTAATTCTCAAAGGCACCTGTAACCCTTGTGAATTCCATGAGGCCTCGAACATGATTATGTCATTATTCTAAAGCTCAATCAGGCACTACTGAATTAGAGTGAAAAGTTCACAATCATCATCATCATTGACAAGGAGCCAAATTCACTAGTGAATTTAAAAGGGGATAGAGTGTTAGTGGTGAGATATTGTTTTAGGAAGAGCATCCTTATGACTGGAGAAGATCATAGCCTGGAGTGTTTGACAGCAGTGGTGTAAAGTACTTAAGTACAAATTATTTAAAGTACTACTTAAGTCGTTTTTTGGGGTATCTGTACTTTACTTTACTATTTATATTTTTGACTACTTTTACTTTTACTTCACTACATTCCCAAAGAAAATATGTACTTTTTACTCCAAACATTTTACTTGACAATCAAAAGTACTCGTTACATTTCAAATGTTTAGCAGGACAGGAAAATGGTCCAATTCACGCACATATTAAGAGAACATCCCTGGTCATCCCTATTGCCTCTGATCTGGCTAACTCACTAAACACAAATGCTTTGTTTGTAAATGATGTCTGAGTGTTGGAGTGTGCCCCTGGCTATCCGTAAATGTTAAAACAAGAAAACTGTGCCGTCTGGTTTGCTAAGTATAAGGAATGTGAAAAGATGTATACTTTTACTTTTGATACTTAATTATATTTAAAACCAAATACTTTTATACTTTTACTCAAGTAGTATTTCACTGGGTGACTTTCACTTTTACTTGAATCATTTTCTATTAAGGCGTCTTTACTTTTATTCAAGTATTATAATTGGTTACTTTTTCTACCACTGTTTGACAGTGGCTGACCTTCCTTCCCATCATGGCCCCTGAGTGACCGACCGTCCCTCTCAAGCATTCAAGGAAACTGGAAACACGAGCAGGCCCGTCTGACTCAGTCTTATTTTGTCCGCTTTTAGCACTGAACCATGCTTGGACTCATTTAGGAGCCCAGAATAGCTGGGGAGCCGAAGAAAATGAGGCCTCAAATGTGCAGTTTTGGCCGCCGTACTTCCCATAGCGCGACTTTGCACTGACAGAGAGTGGAAATATGTAACCAAAGACATCCTGCTGTTTCTTATTACTTTTCTGTTTCCTCCACCACTGTGGAGTTGTCTCCCACTTCGATACAACCTGCCTGCCTAAATCAGCTCAAATGATGGGGTCGGACTGAGGGAGGAAATTACTATTGTTTACCGTCTGCTCATGGGTTAAATTACTAATGTAATGTAATAAATGGTACATGAATGGTTATGGGTATACCTGCTGCAAAAATACTCTGTCCAAGGTTGAGATAAGATGTCTGTGTTTTAGAGGCAGTGCAAATGTACATAAACTCCCACAGATTATTTTTAGCACTATTTTCAGGCTGGGCACAGACGTTATTTAAATATGATTTTATTTTCACCTTTCCACAGTGAGCCCCAATCAGAGTGCCCGCCCGTGTAAGGCGCCCTGCTCCCTGCGCACCACCTGTGCCAACTGCACCAGCCAGGCCATGGAGTGTATGTGGTGCAGCAGCACCCAGCGATGCGTGGACTCCAACGCCTACGTCATCTCCTTCCCCTACGGACAGTGTCTGGAGTGGCAGACTGGAGTCTGCGTCTGTGAGTATACAGGTCAAAATGTTCAGCTTCCACTGTGTGTGTGTATCTTCAACACAACCTCCAAAAGAATGCGGGCAAATAGATTATTGCAAACAGTCTATCTCTCTCTCTTTCTCTCTCTCTCTCACACTCACACACACTCTGGCTCACTTTATGTTCAAAATAGTCTCAGCTCCTGTGTGTTAGTAGTGAATTCCTCAGGGTTAGTGTTGCTCAGTGAGATCAGACTCCCTTGGATGTTTGCGGACTCATTGCGCTCTACAGTCAGTCAGGTGGGTCCACTTCCCTAGACCCTTAGGTGTATGCCACCCTGGTCTCTGTCCCTGGGTACTATGGGAAAATCAATAACGTATCGACGTGCATCCAACTCGATGAAAAGTATATGCCCCGCTGTTAGTGTTTCCTTTGCTCTAAAAGCCCTCCGTTAAAGGTCTGATCTTGATATATAGATCCTGATATATAGATATATAGATAACCCCCAGACTTTGCTGCGAGAGATAGGTGCACATAAACAGGATATGTGTTTTACGCAGTGGCAGTTTTGAAACTCATGTCAAGCAGATGTTGGTACCAACAATAACACGTTGTGAGTTTCTGTTCTTATAGTCCGACGCAAGGAGTAACATGCTGTCAGGCGTCTATGGACTCTGTTTTACCACTTTTCATCATGTGAACAATTAAACAAATAGGGAAAGAGCTTTCACCACATTTTGCCATGGTCACATAATTTGCTTGAACACCCCCTCGTTATACCACAGCAGCAACAGTATTCACAGTGCGTGACATTATGTAAAACAACAATGGTATGCACAATTAGGCCACATCCTCTCAGTGCCATTTCACCAGGGGAGTTTGAAGTCATTACCATTCAGCTACTAAGTGATGGTCAGTGTGCTTGTGGAGTATTCATATTTTCTGATTACACTAAACTCTCTAGACAAACATCTATCGGTTCTGAGTTTTGGGGAATGTAATTAGGCAAATTGTACTATTGCTTTTATTGTTCTCCAGAGTAATGCAACTCACGGAAGCTTGACAATATAGATCCAATCAAAATGTAAATTAGTTGATGTAGGGTCGGTGTGTATGCTAAGCCCATATCAGGCTTTTGGCTTCAGAACGTAGAGATAAAGAAATGTTCTGTTACAGCAAAACACAATGTGTCATTGTGCTAATGTGTTTTTGTTTTCAACATGTTAATTTAAAGGAATGTCATAGTTCGCCTTAGGATTATTTTATCAAGTTTAGGGATTTTGTAGGGAGAGAACAAATATACAAAATGTAATTATTATTCAACTCCATCTGTGTATGTTTGCCTGTTCACTTCAGCTGAAAATCCTTGCCAAGATTTTCCCTTCAAGGTTGCCATTTCTCAATCCACAGTACCTTTCCATATCTTTTTAGGTAGGTGGTTACTTGTGTTTTGGTTTTGAGGGGATATTGGGAGAAACAGGAAGGAAGATTAACTTTTTGGTGTACTAGCCAGTAGCCACAGGATGTATTTATCTTGAAAGGCCCGGGGGAGGTCAGCGACTCCAATCTGGCTGTGCTCCTGAAAGAATGTCCCCCTAAACAAAATGTGATTCTGCTGCTGCTCCTGGAAATGGTCTTTCTTCGCGTTAAGGTCATATGTCAGCAGGTAATTAGAACACAGCCCGGCCCCTGTTCTCTTTAGTTAGGTTCAGCATACCTCCTACACACACTCGCACGCATGCACACGCGCACACAAACACACAAGCACACTGGCATCCGATGAGGGCAGAGCCCACTTATTTGCATCTCAGAGTGATTTTCCATCCCCATCCATCTGCCTGGCACACCACCCCACCAAAATGTCCAGCAGCATTAACCTGACCAACACTTGCGTATGTTCATTTAGCAATCAACCATCTTCCGCCTTGTGCTTTGAGCTCACACAGAATGCTATGTAGCAATGGAAAGAAATGTGTACCCAAATGCGCTTCAGCCCAGCATGAACATAAAAGGAATCAGGTGCTCGACTGAGGGACTTGAAAATCCCCAAAACATTCCTTACCCAAGGACATTTCAACGGGTGACTATCCACGTAGCTTATGTTTCGGCATAGCAATAGAACCACTCTAGTTTCCCTACAGATGCTTCATTCAGAGATCTGTCATAGAGCAGGAGAAACGTCGTTAATAGTTCTTTAAAGACAAGCTGTTCTAAAGACAACCCCAGCATTGGTTGAGAGAACAATACTGCATATTTATGGAGGTGTTGTACTGTACCACATAGGCTTCTGTTCTGTGATCGACAGAGTGTGGGCTGGGTTATGTTTATTTAAATAGTTCTCAACACACAATGGAAAAAGACAGAATATTAATGAGGATAGGGTACGAACCTCCTTTAATATGAAGTCGATTTTGAGTTTGTAGCCCCATATGATCGCTTATTGAACTATCGTCTCTGGTATGAGTAAACCTTTAAAATTAGGGATTATGCTATTTGGTTCTTGCTACTTGGAGTGGCATTTTCGCTTGAACTTTAAACAAATACAAGAGCCCTTTAGAAAGCCTTAAAGCTGTTAGAGTTTAGGAAGATAATATTTACACACTGCGTAAACTACTGCCTCTCTGAGGCTGGGAGGGAAGAGGGAAGAGGAGAGCCTCTGTGTTTGTAATTGTGAAGCACAAGATTGTGGTTGGAGAAAAAGACAGGAGAACCTAGAAATGAATCAGCACCATGGTTGAATAATGCAACAGGGATAGACTCTGAAGCACAGCATTTGGGGAGAAAATTCAACAAACACTTGTTCTGCTTATGGAAATGGCAGCAGTTAAAAACTCAAACTTCTGGCAAAAATGCAAATTCTACCATTCACTCAGCCAACTCCACACGGCAGTGGAAGAGAACATCTAGGAACTTCCTCATACCTTTTGGTCTCTTATGGGTTCTTGTTGAGTTACCTTGTGTTTCCTACTTCAACCGTGTTTCACAGCTATTTGTTCATGTTGTTGTGCTCACAACCAGTTGACTTGTTTAGCTACTCCATGATGGCCAAACCTGAATAAACTATCTGAAAGGCCCCAGTCAATCATTTAGATTTATGATGTATTATTATAACCAGGCTATAAATATTGGATCACAAACAAATGTTTCACTCTTATGCTCGACAACAAGTTCAAAGAAGGAAACTAACAAGTTCAATCTCCCAGATGTTGTCAAAGAAAACAGATTTAACTGACCCACCAAGCTCACCTCTGCTTCTGAATCCATAAGTTATGGATTGAACATTTCTTTGTAAGCATTGAATGCAGTAAAATATGTAATTTCACATTGTTTGTTTGAATGTCAGAAACATTGTATGAATACCAATGTATCCTCAATAGAGACAACGTTTATGGAAAGGAATTCAATTTATTTAGGAAAGAAGAGGTCAAGCTATTGGAAAGAAGTAAAGTTTTAAGTTAAGTCAAGTTTTAAGTCAAGTTTTAAATCTTATTGGTCGTATGTACAGGATACACATGGTATAAACCGTCCAAGGAAATGCTTACTTGCAAGTTCCTTGTCGGCAATGCAACAACAATAAGAAGTAATAATGATAAGGGCACGGACATAAAGTAAATGGCTCAGTAGAATAGAATAAACATTTTAGCATAAGTATAATACAGTAATGCATAATTTATAGTACAATATTTACACATGTATCAGGGAAGGGGAGATTGGGGGGCAAGTGTTTGAATTGTGCAGTATTAGCCATAGTATAAAATACATACATAAAAATTGTTTATAAAATAGTATTAGCAGTAGTATAAACATATATAATAGTATAAGCGTATAAAGGAGGATGCAGGTTGTACTAATGAAATAGCCTTTATTGTGATGTGACTACTATGCTTCATCAAGGACAGGCAGTTAAGATTATATTTAGTAACTTTAACTAAATTGGTACTCTCTATGTATATGTACGTCAGAAGTGTCTTTGAAAGCACGGACGTTTTAAAGGTTACATACAGTACATAAATGTTTATAATGGAGAGTAAATGCACCTCCATAGAGGCTTTTTGAGCTAACTTTGTCCTCTAAACTGACCAAACGCCCTCACTTTCTTGTTAAAGTGCCTATGCTGCACATGTTAGTGTTCAGTGAATGCATTAAGCGGATGTAAGTTGTGTTTGGTCCTGGGGGCCTTTATGTTGGGGCTATGGGATGAACAGACGTTTGCCTCTCCTTAGGCTTAGGGGCTTTACTCTTTGTCGTCAGTCAACCACCTGCTTTTGTCAGACAGTCCGACGGGTTCCAATATGGCTGCCACCCGCAGCCCTCTCCCTTCTCTGATAGACTGAACAAAGGCACGTTTGCTAAAATGTAATGCTTGCAAAATGTCACTCTTTGGTTGGAAGGTCTGAGTCAGAGTTCAGCTTTCAATAGATAAAGTGAAGAGGGTGTACGTGATAAGAGCTTACAGCACTATGATAAACACACTTTTTCAACTCAAGCCTTGATAACCTCGGCAGCACTTGATAACCTCGGCAGCTCTTGATAACCTCGGCAGCTCTTGATAAACTTGGCTCAATAACACAAATTTTCAATCCAAAAATACCCCATTGTCCTAAAGTTGGGAATCATTTCTCTCTAAATGAAAAACTGTAAATGTATCCCCACCCTCTAATCCATTAAATAATGAATAAGCTGGCTATTAGATTAAGAGTCAGTGGCTGTCTAAGAAAGTGTTGGAGAGCATTACCTTCCACTGCCAAGAGAATTCATTAAGTAATGAGTAACAAATGTCTACTTTATTTATGTGTTGTTTAGGTGGATGGATGTAACAGTGCTTACTTATACTACTGATTAATGTTATCAATAGCAGCCAAGTATTCTATAAGGGACTTTACAATGTGTCTAAATACGCTGAACAAAAATATAAACAAAACGTGAAACAATTTCAAAGATTTACCGTTCATGTAAGGAAATCAGTCTATTGAAAAAAATCCATTAGGCCCTAATCTATGGATTTCACATGAATACATATATGCATCTGTTGGTCACAAATACCTAAACAAAAAAGATAGGGGCGTGGATCAGAAAACCACTCAGTATCTGGTGTGACCACCATTTGCCTCATGCAGCGCGACACATCTCCTTCGCATAGAGTTGATCGGGCTGTTGATTGCGGTCTGTGGAATGTTGTCCCACTCCTCTTCAATGGCTGTGCGAAGATGCTGGATATTGGCGGGAACTGGAACACACTGTCTTACACGTCGGCCCAGAGCATCCCGAACATGCTCAATGGGTGGTGAGTATGCAGGCCATGGAAGAACTGGGCCATTTTCAGGTTCCAGGAATTGTTTACAGATCCTTGCGACATGGGGCCGTGCATTATCATGCTGAAACATGAAGTGATGGCAGCAGATGAAAATGCAATTGTGTTTGTTGTCTGTAGCTTATGCCTGCCCATACCATAACCCCACCACCACCTTGGAACGCTCTGTTCACAATGTTGACACCAGCAAACCTATTGCCCACACAACGCCATCTGCACAGAACAGTTGAAACCAGGATTCATCCATGAAGAGCTCACTTCTTTTCCTTTGGAGAAAATGTCACTTTTCCTCCTTTTTTTATTTTATATTGTTTTGTCCATTTACATTTCCAGAGATGGAAGTGTATTTTTACTGTACTTTTTGGTACCTTTTTGAATCTAATGTATTGTGTGGTTGTATTTTACATGTCTACTGGATTTGCCAACAAACATGAGCAGAGCTTTCAGAAGCTTTTGAAATAAAACAATAAAAAAAAATTGTTTGAGGGAGCATGCCAATTGCACGCTCCCTCAAAACTTGAGACATCTGTGGCATTCTGTTGTGTGACAAAACTGCACATTTTAGAGTGGCCTTTTATTGTTCCCAGCACAAGTTGCACCTGTGTAATGATCATGCTGTATAATCAGCTTCTTGATATGCCAGGTGGATGGATTATCTTGGCTAAGGAGAAATTCTCACTAACAAGGATGTAAACACATTTTTTGTACGAATGGAACATTTCTGGGATCTTTTATTTCAGCTCATGAAACGTGGGACAAACACTTTACATGTTTCGTTTTTATTTTTGTTCAGTGTAAATGTGTCTAAATAATCTCTTTCTCTCTCTTGGTCTCATTCTCCCCTTCTAGCTCAGAACTGTTCGGGCCTGAGGACGTGTGGCCAGTGTTTGGATCAGGCAGAATGTGGCTGGTGTGGAGACCCCACTAACACAGGGAAAGGCCAGTGTATGGAGGGTTCATACCGCGGGCCCATGAAGAGCCCCTCCAGACAGACCAGAGAAAGGGAGAGTTACCGAGACATGGTACTGGAGCCTGGTCTTTGCCCCAGAGATAAAGGGTTCGACTGGGCCTACATCCACTGTCCTGGTGAGTCAACACACACACACACACACAGAGAAAAACGCATGCATGCATACACCTAGGTACGTCGACCCATGTAACTACGCTCACACAAAAAGTCATTACAACTCCCATCATGTAGCACCTCAATGCAACCATAAATAAACATAAATACATTCACATGTTTATTGTATTCCTTTGGCTTCAGACATAAAGCTATACACCCCCTCCACATAACAACACTCATTGTAAATCTCTCTCTCTCTCTCTTTCCCAGCTTGCCAGTGTAATGGCCACAGTACCTGTGTCAATGGTAGTGCTTGTGAGCAGTGCAGGAACTTGACCACTGGACTGCAGTGCCAGACCTGCATGCCTGGTTACCATGGAGACCCCACTAACGGTGGGAAGTGCCAGGGTAAGTACAGTGATGGGTGCAGTGCAGCAGAGTGGAATGGAGGGGGCAGTGTGTAAAGGTTTTGGCTCAGATCTGTGCATCCTCTGTGAAGGACACTGTTTGAGTGTGTTTGAACAACAGTAGAGCCAGAAACGACACATGTATTTCTGACTGTGTTGAAAGGTGTAGTAGACAGGCGCTTGAGCAGCTCTGTGTTTAATCAGAGTTCTATCAACTCCTACAGTATTTCAATCCTGTCCAGTCCAGTGGTCACGATCGTTTTGAAACACTGATCTGGTACATCCACGACCCCATCACTCTGAATCTCTCAGTATGAAATGGAAAGAAAGAGCAAGGTGAATAACAGAGAGGGCCAGAAAGAGAGATGGGAAGAAAGAGGATGGAAAGAGGAAACAGATAACTGTAGACTCTAATAGTGAGATAGAAAGAGTAGGAGAAAGTGAGTGAGCTTGAGAGAGAGGAAGGTGTAATAACATCATTCTCCGGCTGACAGATGTGCTTTTTCCCCGCGTGGCGCGTGACATTAAATCACATTTAATCATTTTCTTATTTCCTGAAGTTGACTGCAGCCCCCGCCGCTGGCGACGAGCACAGAGCCGTGCGCGTTTGATAGATGCGCACCCCTCTGCGTCTCCCGGGGATACGCTCACCCTCTCTCCTCTCTCATATTCCCTCTCTCCTCCCTTCTGTCTTTCCTCCCTCCATCACCCTCCCTCCAACAGGTTTAACGCTGTCATGATTAAATGCAATTTATTAACTCCCGTCCGTCAGTTGTATACCTCCCCACCACGGCCGCTTGTTTAACAGGCTGACTCTTGAGGAGTGTGCTTGTGGAGGCTGTTTCACTCCTTAGTCTTGCAGGATAGAAAGATTTACCTGGGCATTAATGGCTCTGAGTCACTGATCTGTACTAGATTAGGCTCCAAATGGGATTTCTCTCCTCATGTCTTTACATTGTGGAGGGGCGGGGGAGTTGGAGGAGTAGACATCAGACAGAGAGAGCGATTTGAAGGAGAGGGGGGCGAGACAGCATGTCAACAAGGCATCAAACTAAAATATGAGGAATGCAGAGCTGCCCTTGGAGTAAGAATGGAAGAAAGAATGATAACGGGAGATGGCGGATAGACATGAGGAGGAGAGATTGCCCGGTCTGGTGTCCCCGGCCGTGATAGATGAAGACATTGTGCAATGTGAGAGGGGGCAGTGTGTGTGTGTGTTTGAAGGAGTGTGTGTGTGTATGCAGCACTTACATGGTGAGGAGAATAGCCCTCCAAGACTCACTGACAGGTTCACCTTGTGGAAACACTGAAACCGTATGCTCACCCTGTCCAGCCCAGTCTCGCACCGCACAGTACGGCGTGGCTTGACTCACTGCAACACACCTCTCTCTGGGGCTGAGACTACTTTGAGTGGGAGAGAGAAAAACTCTTAGCACTAGCCTGTGGTGGGCTGTGCATATGAATTGGCTTTTGAAAGAGACCAGCATGGTGACATAACATGTTGTGCTGGGGTTGTAGAGATTTGATAGAGCTTGGTGAGGGAATTTACTGTACAATAGCAAAACGTGCCATCCCAGACACTTTCTGTTGACTACAATACCAAAACGTACAATACCAGACACTTTCTGTTGACTACAATACCAAAACGTACAATACCAGACACTTTCTGTTGACTATAATACCAAAACGTACAATACCAGACACTTTCTGTTGTCTACAATACCAAAACGTACAATACCAAAATGTACAGTCATGGCCAAAAGTTTTGAGAACGACACAAATATTAATTTCCACAAAGTTTGCTGCTTCAGTGTCTTTAGACATTTTTGTCAGATGTTACTATGGAATACTGAAGTATAATTACAAGCATTTCATAAGTGTCAAAGCCTTTTATTGACAATTACATGAAGTTGATGCATAGAGTCAATATTTGCAGTGTTGACCCTTCTTTTTCAAGACCTCTGCAATCCGCCCTGGCATGCTGTCAATTAACTTCTGGGCCACATCCTGACTGATGGCAGCCCATTCTTCCATAATCAATGCCTGGATTTTGTCAGAATTTGTGGGTTTTTGTTTGTCCTCCCGCCTCTTGAGGATTGACCACAAGTTCTCAATGGGATTAAGGTCTGGGGAGTTTCCTGGCCATGGACCCAAAATATCTATGTTTTGTTCCCCGAGCCACTTAGTTATCACTTTTGCCTTATGGCAAGGTGTTCCATCATGCTGGAAAAGGCATTGTTCGTCACCAAACTGTTCCTGGATGGTTGGGAGAAGTTGCTCTCGGAGGATGTGTTGGTACCATTCTTTATTCATGGCTGTGTTCTTAGGCAAAATTGTGAGTGAGCCCACTCCCTTGGCTGAGAAGCAACCCCACACATGAATGGTCTCAGGATGCTTTACTGTTGGCATGACACAGGACTGATGGTAGCGCTCACCTTGTCTTCTCCGGACAAGCTTTTTTCGGATGCCCCAAACAATCGGAAAGGGGATTCATCAGAGAAAATGACTTTACCCCAGTCCTTAGCGGTCCAATCCCTGTACCTTTTGCAGAATATCAGTCTGTCCCTGATGTTTTTCCTGGAGAGAAGTGGCTTCTTTGCTGCCCTTCTTGACACCAGTCCATCCACCAAAAGTCTTCGCCTCACTGTGCGTGCAGATGCACTCACACCTGCCTGCTGCCATTCCTGAGCAAGCTCTGTACTGGTGGTGCCCCGATCCCGCAGCTGAATCAACTTTAGGAGACGGTCCTGGTACTTGCTGGACTTTCTTGGGCGCCCTGAAGCCTTCTTAACAACAATTGAACTGCTCTCCTTGTAGTTCTTGATGATCCGATAAATGGTTGATTTAGGTGCAATCTTACCTGCAGCAATATCCTTGCCTGTGAAGCCCTTTTTGTGCAAAGCAATGATGACGGCATGTGTTTCCTTGCAGGTAACCATCGTTGACAGAGGACGAACAACGGTTCCAAGCACCACCCTCCATTTGAAGCTTCCAGTCTGTTATTCAAACTCAATCAGCATGACAGAGTGATCTCCAGCCTTTTCCTCGTCAACACTCACACTTGTGTTAACGAGAGAATCACTGAAATTATGTCAGCTGGTCCTTTTGTGGCAGGGCTGACATGCAGTGGAAATGTTTTTGGGGGGATTCAGTTCATTTGCATGGCAAAGAGGGACTTTGCAATTAATTGCAACTCATCTGATCACTCTTCATAACATTCTGGAGTATATACAAATTGCCATCATACAAACTGAGACAGCAGACTTTGTGAAAGTTAATATTTGTGTCATTCTCAAAACTTTTGGCCACGACTGTACAAGTAAGGCATCCAGTGTTGCCTGATCTACTGTAAACCTGGTTGATGCAATGTGCCAAGGTTAGCATTTGCTCTCGTGTTATGGTAGCCATGACTAAATCTGTTTCTCCTTAACTACAGCTGCAGTAGTACTTGTACTTGTGTAACACTCTTCTGGGAACTTCTGGTTGCCCTACTTAGTTCTTTGTGCCAGCGTAATAAGTCTGACTTCCAGTGTGTTTTTGTACGCTAACTGCACTGTAGGTACACAGTCACACAAAAGACACACAGGGAGCCCCAGCAAGCTGTTGGTTGTTGTTCTTTTAGTCTGCCTCTCTCTCCTTCTCTCCGTCTCTTTATTCCTCCTTCTCCTTGCATGAAGCCAGCACTGCAGAGTTCAATTAAAATGTTTTTTATTGCTTTTGGATATGGCACACTGTGCTAGCCTGGTGAATTCCATTACAGACCGTAGGAGAGCCCCTTTAGCCAACTTGTCCTCCACAGGCCCGGAGTCTCTACATGTGATGTAGAGACATGTCTGTCTGTCGGTTGGTTGGATGGTCTGTCTGTCAGTCTCTCTCGCTTTCTGTCTGTCTTTCTGTGTCTGTCTGTCTGTCTGTATTTCTGTTTTTCTGTCTCTCCCTGCCTGTTTGTTTAATGGTCTCCAACCGTGAATGGCTTGTTGGTTTTTCTGTTGTGGTTTTGTGCTCTCATTGACGCCTAAATTGCTCTTGAGGGGATTCATAAATTCATATTGTGTTGTTTGCCCGCTAACCTTTCTGTGTAATGGTATTCAAATCTCACAGTGTTTCCCAAACCACTAAGATCTCATGCAGAATTTTCTTGTTATTGCCTTTCATTAATCTTGCATGCAGGAGTAGCCTACTTCAACATCCTTCCCCCTTTTTTCTAGACTTTTTGGTTCATCCTCTCTCTTCTGCTTTCTCTTTCTCCCCGGTTCTCTCTTCATTTCTCTCGAAACACATATGGGTTGTTCCATGTCATTTCAGCAAGCCATGACCCCCACCATCTCTGATTGTTCTGAAATAGTTTCTGCAGTTAGAAACAATATTAGCGTTATTAGATTAGCATTCCTGCAGATTAGCATTAGCATTTATTGGCGAAACAGAGAGGACACATGTTATGTACCAAAAACAAGTATCATCTGATACCCATAGACTTCCAGTCATTGTGCTAACGCCAGTTAGCATTGGCTCTTGAAACTACCTCTAAATTCCTTCATACTGGACACAGAGACATCTGACTCTGTAGAAGTAGATAAAGGGCTTCATTGGCAAAATTCAGAGGTATCCCATAAGGCACCAACCACTGCAAGTGGTCACCAATATCATTTGGCATGTAGCGTCATCACTGCAATAGAATATGCACTGAAGAAAGAAAATAAAGGGAAAGAAGGAAATGAGGAATGAGTAGTGCTCGAGCTGTTTTCAATTTTTTTTTATTTGAGATGTATTTGGGCAAATACATTGTTCTAACAGTAAACTTTCACTCTACATTTATAAATCATCATTTAAAGGTTCAGTCATGAATTAACATTGAAGGGGGTCAAAATGATTCACACTTTTTAAATCTAATAGCAGGAACAGCACCATCTAGTGGTCAGCCCCTGGTAATATCAGGTTGTATGACAACTTCAATGACACATTTCTCTGAAAAGGGGAAAATAACCATCACCAAATTCACTGAGAATAGATTACATAGTATGAAGAAACAATACTCCTAGCCGCAGCTTCATACTACATGTCAGACATAGTGAACTGATACTATATACTGGCCATTGGGGTGGGCTTGGTGTGTGGTTTAGGTGGTCCGTGGGTTGCTTTTGACCATTTTCTAATCATTATTAAGAAGAGGTTTGGTCCAAATGGCATGCTGGGTACTATATTTACTGACTATTACATGAATCAAATATATTGAAATGGCCAATTTGGGTGCAATCAATTAGCTTAATTTCTATAGAGTTCAAATGTTCTTTCAACAAAATAATGTTGCAGGAATGCTTATCTTATCTGTTTCTAACTACAGAAATGATTTCAGAACAATCTAAGATGGTGGATGTTGAGATCCTCTTTCTTGTGCTTTTTGAGGTGGAACGACCCATATAGTACACATATACATGCACACACACACACACACACACACACACACACACACACACACACACACACACACACACACACACACACACACACACACACACACACCTTTTGGCAGTGGCGGGGTATAAATTAGTGGCTGTCATGTTGAGTGTGGAAGGACGCTGTTGTGTGTGAATCCATGCAGAATGTGAACGCTTGAGTTAGGGTACTGTACATTTGTATTAATGCCTACATCATGTGAAAAAAATGTGTGTATGCGTACCAGGGCCAGGAAGGCGCATGCCAGTAGAGCACCCTTCCCAGCAGCCTCATGCTGTCCAGTCAATCCCACTCCAGCAGCCTCATGCTGTCCAGTCAATCCCACTCCAGCAGCCTCATGCTGTCCAGTCAATCCCACTCCAGCAGCTTCATGCTGTCCAGTCAATCCCACTCCAGCGGCCGTATTTCTGGTCACTGCTCATACATTCACACGCACACAGACACACAGACACACAGACACACAGACACACAGACACACAGACACACACACACACACACACACACACACACACACACACACACACACACACACACACACACACACACACACACACACACACACACAGCGCTCTGATCTGGAAAAGGTATCTACTGCTATAGGATTTCATACCTGTTAGCCAACCTGATGTGGAGTGGTGGGAGTTAAATTATTATGCGTCTCGTTACCATGTCAAAACTGCAGGTCAAGTTTAGCAGATACATCAACCGGAGAGTGATGCCCTCCTATTATACACTAATCTGCTGAGTGTGGAGAGTAGGCCTGTCTCTCACTCTTTCCCTCTATATTCAAGACCTTATTGATGTCAGAGAGGTCATGAGCCTTTATCTGCCTTCATAGCCCTTGACCTTACACGATCATTAAAACCAGAATAGCAAGTCCCTTTTATCTCAACAAACTGCCAACTCCTCACAATCTAACAAAGGCAAGATAGAAGACCAAATCCAAACCCTCTTTAGCAGAAAATGATTAGTTCTCAGAAGAGATGGTTTCACGCTAAGCATTAAATAGCTATGGTCTACACCAGGCCCTCCCTGGCAGCACGTTTAGTTTTTTTGCCCTAGCACAAAACAGCTGATTCAAATAATCAAAGCTTGATGATGAATTGGTTATTTGAATCAGCTGTGTAGTGCTAGGGCAAAAACCAAAACTTCCATCCAGGGGGGCCCCAGGACCGAGTTTGAGAAACCGTGGTCTACACAACCGGGACATAGATAGACATGTACGTGCTAAATCTATCCTAGTGAGAAAAAAGCTTTGCTGATATTTAGCACCACTCATGTCTGGTTCTAACTTTGTTGAAGATGTTTAATTAGATGGAGATCCTCAATTGAAACACCAACACTCCCATCGGTGCCGCCTCCCAAACAGGGGAGTCTGGAGCTGTAATTCCACCATATGCTAGAGACACGTACAGAGCTCTTCTCAGGGCCAGGGGAGAAGCCTACTCGCTCACAGTGGAAATTCATGGATTCTAAAGTGCTTATGGTAGAAAACAGATCCCGGGAGGTTGTGTGGGTGTAGAGTCACTTATTGAGGTGTCACACAGCCAGGAGTGGTGGGTGCAGAGTCAAGCGCAGAGAGCAGAGGATAATGGGGGAAACTGAACTTTATTGCAGTATCCAAAATAAACGCCCAAAACAACAGGCGAATATCAAAAGTGTCCAACCCAAAACTGGGCACAAACAGACAGGGAACACAACACGCAACAAACCTCGACTAACAGAAAACAAGCCCGCACAAAAGCAGGCGGGCCTAACAGGCTTAAATAGTCCTGAATCAAAACTCAAACACGAAACAGGTGCAACCAATAAGACATAACAAACAGAAAAGGAAAAGGGGATCGGTGGCAGCTAGTAGAAAGGCGACGACGACCGCTGAGCGCCGCCCGAACAGGCAGGGGAGCCACCTTCGGTGGGAGGCGTGACATGAGGTTGCAATGTCCATTTAGTTTTTTATCTAGACAATGTGAAAAAGTCTCTGGTGGGGGGCCATGTGTGCTTATTCATGATAACATATCACAGGTATGTTACACTGGATGTGCGTACTTGTCCCATTTCAAGTAGCGTTTTAGGAACTAAATGCTAAGTCACAGTGTTCAGATATGCTATCTTAATCCTGCAACAACAGGAAATGTGAATTATGTGGATTATAATTAATGGCCATTTTGGTAGGGGTTGATACTTTTTTCATTAGGGCAAATCAAGAAATGTTTTGTGGAAATTACACACTTTAGATACCTTTTTAAACTTGAATACACTACTATTTGCATTTCCTGCTGCGCAAGAAAATGATCTGCGACAACGAAGTGATCAAATGACAATAGATCTGTATGGTTTAGATTTATGAAGTAGGTAGAAAATTATATCCTTCCAAAAGGGATAGGATTAGACAAATAGCTTGATTAAAAACAAACATCAATCAAAAAACAATGTAATTATCTTCAAACAAAGATCAACATGATCTATCAGAGAAGGATCAGAACAGCTTGCCCCTCCTCGCCTCTCCATTCCTGTCCATCATCGCCTCCCTTTTGTCTTTCTGACATCTCCATTAGGGCTCACTGGACATCTTGCTGCCCCCCTCCTTATGTCATAGGCAATGCTCAGTGACACTTAATCATGTTTAGCCGGGCATCGTTTGTGATCCACATGGGTTATTAGATTTACCTTCATTACTGAAGGATTTGTGAAGGTCGTGCTCTTTACAGACAGACCGCTCTACAATTACCTGTGTCGTCTGCCTAGAAGGTCCTTTGTCAACCGGAGATAGAGATTTGGTAGGCCTCTATTAAATCAAAAATAAAGGATTTACCCTCACTTTCAGAGAAGAGGGTTGATGTGTTATAGTCAGTGTCTCTGTTTGCAACGTGTGAGACCTGCACATACAGTGTTGCTGGTTTAGATTCCATGATTTCAGAGGAAGGCCCAGAGAATTCTCAGAAAGAGTCCAATCACCCCAGTCACACTCATAGACTGTTCTCTCTGGTGCCGAACGGCAAGCGGTACCGGAGCAACAAATCTAGGTCCAAAAGGCTCCTTAACAGCTTCTACCCCCAAGCCAATAAGACTGCTGAACAATTAATCAAATGCCCCCCCCCTTTGTTTTTACACTGCTGCTACTCGCTGTTTATTATCTATGCATAGTCACTACCCCTACCTACATGTACTAATTACCTCGACTAACCTGTACCTCCGCACATTGACTCAGTACCGGTACCCCCTGTATATATTATTTAATTTATTTTCTTTTATTTAGTAAATATTTTCTTAAAACTGCATTGTTGTTTACGGGCTTGTAATTAAGCATTTCACAGTAAGGTCTACACCTGTTGTATTCGGAGCATGTGACAAATACAATTTGATTTGATTTGATATTTGTATATGATATTTGAAGTGTGTTAATGCTGTTGTGTCAATACATCTCTTCAGCAGCACAGAGGAGGCTTAACTCAGGCTATCCTGAACACTAGGCACACCATGCTGCCTGCCAACATCAGTCAGTACAGTATAATCTCGCCCCTTTGACTGCTTCGAAGGACAGGAGAAAGGAACTGTAAAATGCTGGCACATTTCAATTTCTGTGCCTGGTTCCAATTCAATTATTTTATTCATGACATGATTATTTGAACTTGTCATTTGCTGGCAGGCCTATGGAGATTAATGGAGAGGAGGTTGAAAGGCTGGCCGGGGAGATGAACAGTCAGAGGAGAGAACCAAACAGGCCTGCTGTGTCTTCAAAGACCTGCAAAGCTTTATGTTTACTAGGAACACACATGTACACTGAGTATACCAAACATTAGGAACACCTTCCTAATATTGAGTGTCGAAAGTGTTCCACAGGGATGCTGGTCCATGTTGACTCCAATGCTTCCCACTGTCCTTTGGGTGGTGGACCATACCCAGGGACAATTGTTGATCGTGAAAAACCCAGCAGCATTGCAATTCTCCCTCTGTATGGCACACATACACAATCCATGTCTCAATTATCTCAAGGCTTAAAACTCCTTCTTTAACCCGTCTCCTCTCCTTCATCTACACTGACTGAAATTTATTTAACAAGTGACATCAAGAAGGGATCATACCTTTCACCTGGTCAGTCTGTGTCATGGAAAGAGCAGGTGTCCTTAATGTTTTGTACAATCAGTGTAGAAAGACCTCTGTCCCCCTCCTCACCTATACTCCAGATATAGTTACTGCAGGGTTGGAAGGCAGCCTCACCTGCTCTCCTGGCTAGTAAAAACAACTCAAGTACCATTCCTGTTCTGATGGAACTCTGAGCGTTAGCAGACTGAACCCTTCGCGCAGTGGTGGGTGCTACATGCCACTACCGTTGTTTCAACTCCTCCTCTTCAAATCAAAGAGATCAGTCAATAATGTTGATGCCTGCATGCCTGGCGTTTGACACCTCAACAGATTGAGTAGGATATAATTCATTTTGAACCTCTGTCTCAGTGAGCCATTGTCCTGTCACACCCTTATTAAACTCCTCTACCCTGATGTGTAGAAGTCTCAGCCTATAGGTTCTAAGGTATAGTGGGTGTAGCTGAGGGTATATCAGCCTGGTGGTTCCTATAGAAACTTCCTGCAGTATTATTTTCCACTGTGGAGCTCCAGCTAAACACAGAGGATTTAAGTGTCAATTAGAGGGTTGACAAGCAGTGACGGCTGGCAGGGGTCAGCTTCTCACAACTTAAAAGAGACATGGGAAGGGAGGAGATGGGAGGTGGAGGGGATTGGGGAGTACAGAAAAGTGAGAGGGGGTAGATGGTTATGCGAGGTGTGGTCAGTGCAGTGCAAGGAAAATGATTTATTCCTTTGGATTGAGGTTATGTTGCTTTAGCTTTTGTCTTGTGAGGTGAATAGTAAATCGTCAATTAAAAGAAGTGCATTTATTACCATGGTCATCCATGAAAAAAACTTGCCGACCAAGTACTAGGATCAAGATTTCAGTCAATGCTTTGGTCTCTATAGCTAGGTTTCCATCCAATTGACGACAGATTTTCATGCTAATATTCTAAATCCGCATAATGTTTGAGATCATTTTTATTTATCAAACGGCAGCCAAGCATCGATCGTTATGTCACCAGACTAAGACCCTAGATATTTATTGGAAAGGAGCATCAAGCTCATCATCAGGGGTACATGCTTATTCTCCTCCTGTACTCCCTGTTCACCCACGACTGCGTGCCCAAGCACAACTTCAACACCATAATTAAGTTTGCTGACACACAACCTGATCACCGACAACGATGAGACAGCCTATAGGGAGGTCAGAGACCTGGCAGTGTGGTGCCAGGACAACAATCTCTCCCTCAATGTGAGAAAGACTAAGGAGCTGATCGTGGCCTATAGGAAAAGGAGGGCTGAACAGGCCCCCATTAACATCGACAGGGCTGTAGTGGAGTGGGTCCAGAGTTTCAAGTTCTTTGGTGTCCACATCACCAACAAACTATCATGGTCCAAACACACCAAGACAGTTGTGAGATGGCACGACAACACCTTTTCCCCCTCAGAAGACTGAAACGATTTGGCATGGGTCCCCAGTTCCACAGCTGCACCATCGAGAGCACCTTGACCGGTTGCATCACCGCCTGGTATGGCAACTGCTAGGCATCTGACCGTAAGGCGCTACAGAGGGTAGTGCGTACGGCCCAGTACATCGCTGGGGCCAAGCTTCCTGCCATCCAGGACCTACATATTAGGCAGTGTCAGAGGAAGGCCCAAAAATTGTGAAAGACTCCATTCACCCAATTCATAGACTGTTCTCTCTGCTACCACCCCCCCTCTCTGTTTTTACACTGCTGCTACTCGCTGTTTATTATCTATGCATAGTCACTTTACAAATGACCTCGACTAACTTGTACCCCCACATTGACTCGGTACCGGTACCCCCTGTATATAGCCTCATTATTCTTTTATAATTTTCTTGTGTTACTTTTTGATTTGATTCGATTTTTTTCTTTAGTTTATTTTGTAAATATTTTCTTAACTCTATTTCTTGAAATGTGTTGTTGGTTTTAAGGGCTTGTAAGTAAGCATTTCACGGTAAGGTCTACACCTGTTGTATTCGGCGCATGTGACAAATAGAATTAGATTTGATATTTTATTTGTGCACTTTCACCAGCCTGTGAAGTTTATCATAACTTATTTAATTTGTAGCCTAATAAACTGCATGCTTTCTTGAGTCGTAGTGGGAGTACCACACAACATCTCATCGCGTGACTCCAAGTTTACTCCTATATAATGGTTATTATATCAATATTTGCACATAAAGGCGTTTCCACCACCATTTCTCCCATAATTAGTTTTACTGACACAAAAAGATCTCACTTTGTCTATTGTATTTTGTGGGGGGACATTTGCAAAGTTTACAGACACATTTGCTGTTTCTATCAGGCCTGTCATGACATCTTTTTACCGACATGTAGGTTGGATGGAATCCTGGTTTATGTAACACAATAATTAAAACAACAACACACAACAACACACATGGGGACCTAAAATGAATTTCGATTCAAATTCCTATTTTCCCTAACCCTAACCTTAAAGGTGCACTAAGCAGAAATTGCTCCGCCATTTCCTGGTTGCTAAAATTCTAATAGTTTGCCTAATTTTAGTTTGTGATTAACAAGCAAGTATAGTGACGAGAATCATTGTACCATCTAAACTGCTGTGAAATATACTGTATGTTTCATAACTTTAAATATTTTTTGCTGTTTGAAGCTGGTGTACAAAACCGAAAGTAAATGACGCAAAAACTAAACTTAAGAATGGGCAGCATAGAAATAGCGCACATAGAACAGATCTACCGCTCCTTAGACTTGTGTTCAATGAGAATGAAAGATCTATAACATTTCTATATGAATTTGGTCGGGTCGCCCAAAAAGTTGCATATTGCAGGTTTAACCTGTAACCAAAACCCAATTCCTAACCTTAACCCAAACCCCTAAGCTTAAAATAGCCCTTGTCCTAATGTGCAAAGGGGAGCATTTTCCTTGTTTTACTATTCTTGTGGGGCCTTTTTGTGATTCTTGGTCCCCACAAGGGTAGAAGAACCAACACACACACACACACACACACACACACACACACACACACACACACACACACACACACACAGAGACTCCATTGTCGTGTATGTGCATTATATCTGCTGTCTCTTACGCACAGATGCAGGATGCAGTGGGGTGAGAAATTGTAGGCTCTGCAGGGGCTTGCACGAGGAATGGGAAATATGATTTATATCAAATCCGCTCCTTGGTTAGAGGATTTTTTTTGGGTATCTTATTTTTGCGTTGTCAGCAGAAAATATGGTGTGTGATGCTTTTTCACATCCAATAGCCTCCCACGCATCAGAGTTTAGTGGCTCCTAATGCAATACTGTTTTCAAGGCATACTCAATCAAAAGAGGTTTTAGTGTGGTAAATAACTAGCAGTGGCACATGCCATGTTGAATGAATGGATGAGCAGCCAAATGCAGGCATACCCACTGTAAATGTAATTGATCTAGCCAGGGAGCATATAAGGGATTAGGGTACTGTTCCACCTTGTTAGAAATCAATCAGTTTCCAGCAGGTGACTTCAACTCTAGTCCTAGATGGCTAGAAGGAGTCTTAGGCTAGTTTCCCCCTGGTGCTTAATTGTCTAATTTATTATATTGAGTCCACTCACCTGGATTCTCTGGCCTGAATCAATGGCTGATTTAACAGGCAAGGTTTTAAACAGGCAAACTCTGAAGCCCTGTGAGCTGGTTACAGTGTTAAATCTGCTAAATTGGCACGAAACTATTTTGAATCACATCAATGGGTTCTGCAATTTCTTCTTAGTCCAGTATTTCTGCCCCGCAAAGCTACCTCGAAGACACTTTTTTTCTCCTTTCATTTTTAGAACTTAGTGTGTGTGAACCTCAGCAAAAGGAGGGCCCCAGAGGGACTGACAGTGAATGTCATTAGACACCACTGCTACCTGTATGCCACCATGCACCACACAGTGTTACACTATAGGGACACACAATCTACGACGTGGCAAGTCTCACAGGACCAGAGTGTGCAGTATGGAAGGCTCAGGTGTGTCAGACCAGCCTTTGTAGCCAATCAGCTAGCTATCACAGCTTGTTGTCTCAGAACTTGGCTCAGAAGTGTGAGCTGCATTGTGTCTCAGCATTCTAAGAGATACATTGTGGTTTCTCCTGCTGGTATGCGTAGATGTGTCAGTTGTTGAGAACTTTAGAAGCAGTACCCGTAGACAACCACCGTTTTGCAAGAGTAAAGTGAGGGTCAGGGCTGTGAGTCTGCTCATATGCATTTGTGTATGTACTGTACACTATATTTATGTTTCCACAAGCATAGGCACAAGAGTGTGCTTGTTTGTTCCTTGTCCGTTTAGGTTCATGTATATAGTTCCGAGTGTGTGTGTGTGTGTATCAGTGTGCGTGTATGTGTATGTATATCTGCAGTAGACCCTGTTGTAGTGGTGTTGAGTCAGTCCATGCTCCCCACATCTTCCTGTCTAAGTGCTTCAACAGCAGCTCCTGAAGCACACTGCTCTGCTCCTATTATGATAGTACATTTTATACAGATCCTAATTTAACCATAAATCATATCAGTGTCTGCTCTGCACAGAGAGGAGAGGAGCTCTACAGCTGCAGGCTGCTCCCTGTCTCTACAGCACAGCCTACAAGAGCTAACCCCCTGTTAATACTATGCATACTAGACACTTTGGAAGTTTGACAATGTAGTCACAGAGCTATACATGCACTGGGCCAATGATCATTCATTCTGTTTATCCAATTTCTATTTTCATTGTGGCTGCTATCAGATTTTCCTCGATTGGCAATGTATCATACATCATCTACACTAAGCCTGAATGTTAGAACATTCTTAATGCTTACATTGAGCCAGAGTACTGCATACAGTATTACATTAGTCCTAAACTGTCTGTGTAGCTAGGCATAATTCCAACTGAGTAAATCCCTTGTCTTACTGTTTTCAAAAACGTACAATGCAAATACGGTATAGCTGAATCACAAAAATATATTTATGCTTTTTTGTTTTTGGTATGACTGTGTGAGAGGAGGCATTTCATCTTGTGTCGGTGTGTGTGAACAAGTATCTGGTTATGGAAGTGTGGGATGTGTTTGGGTATGTTTGATAGCGTGTTTATGTTATGCTGTAGTACAGATACCACTAGGGCTGTGAGAGAGGGCAGTGTATCCTAATAAAATACCAAATACCAAAACATCTCATTGTACAGAAAATACTAACTTTGCTGTCAAGGGAATAGTATCATGAAACAATATTTACTGAGAGCTATCTTACATTGTCTCTGTGTCAGCTTCTTTAATTGGGTCAGTTACATCTGATTAAAGATGAAAAAATACAATACATCTCTTTGTCAAACTTCTCTATTTGGCTTTGTTCAAAAGAGGGAGGGAGAGATGGAGGAGGGGGAGAGCTCCATTTGGGAATTTGCGCTGGGATGCACAGAGAGAGCTACCGCTCGTAGAGCATATGCCCCAAAGATGAAAAGCTAACAAGCTGCACTGCCTCCCAACACAGAATCCTCATTGTATTTTCCCTGTTAATTCCATTATTTTGATCTCTCTGTGTTTCTCTGAAAATAGGACAGACAGTGGAATTGAAGTGGCATGTCTCTACTGCTGCAGTAGTTAGTTAGTGGTGCACTTCACTGGGTTCCGTGCCTCCTACAGAACAGCAGTATGGAGAAGGACGAGGATGGTCTAGTTTTTCTTGCCAGTGTCAGGGATATCACAGTGGTCCTTAAGGGTCTGTCTATACTTTGTGTGAAAGTCAAGTTTTAATGGGATATTTCTAAGGCTCTATGCAATGTGTTGTTTTTGTCCTGATGATTCGTCACTATGGGTGGAACTGTTTGTTGTTGGTTTTGGCAAAGTTTCTGAGAGAGTGAAAGTAGTTGCCTATGTACTTTGAGAACAGACTGTTATATCTGGAGTAATACCTGTCAAACTTCTGTCAGGAGCTGGATGAGTCAGAGATCATTTATTTGACATGTGTATCTTAAAGCATAATTGAGAAATACTTAATTAAAGTTAGACGATTTGTGATATTTTGGCTTACCCAGGCCTCATTTAAGACTCCATAATGTTTCACAAATATTCCAACAATAAATTATTTCTCTATTATGATTTAAGATACACATGTAAAATACACTACATGGCAAAAAGTATGTGGACACCTGATCGTCGAACATCTCATTCCAAAATCATGGCATTAACATGGAGTTGGTCTCCCCTTTTGCTGCTATAACAGCCTCCACTCTTCTGGGAAGGCTTTTCACTATATATTGGAACATTGCTGCAGGGACTTGCTTCCATTCATCCACAAGAGCATTAGTGAGGTCGGTCACTGATGTTGGATGATTAGGCCTGGCAGTCGGTGTTCCAATTCATCCCAAAGGTGTTCAATGGGGTTCAGGTCAGGGCTCTGTGCACTCCAGTCAAGTTTTTCCACACGGATCTCGACAAACCATTTCTATATGGACCTTGCTTTGTTCATGGAGGCATTGTCATGCTGAAACAGGAAGGGCCTTCCCCAAACTGTTGCCACAAAGTTGGAAGCACAGCATTGTCTAGAATGTCATTGAACGCTGTGGCGTTAAAATTTCCCTTCACTGGAACTAAGGGGCCTAACCTGAACCATGAAAAACAGCCCCAGACCATTATTCCTCATCCACCAAACTTTACAGTTGGCACTATGCATTCGGGCAGGTAGTGTTCTTCTGGCATCCACCAAACCCAGATTTGGGTCAGATGGTGAAGCGTGATTCATTACTCCAGAGAACGCGTTTCCACTGCTCCAGAGTCCAATGGCGGCGAGCTTACACCAATCCAGCCGACGCTTGGCATTGCGCATGGTGATCTTAGGCTTGTGTGCGGCTGCTCTGCCATGGAAACCCATTTCAGGAAGCTCCCGACAAACAGTTATTGTGCTGACGTGGCTTCCAGAGGCAGGTTGGAACTCTGTAGTGAGTTGTGCAACCGAGGACAGATGATTTTTTACACGCTATGCACTTCAGTACTAAGCAGTCCCGTTCTGTGAGCTTGAATGTCCTAACACTTGGCGGCTGAGCCGTTGTTGCTCCTAGACATTTCCACTTCACAATAACAGCACTTACAGTTGACCAGGGCAGCTCTAGCGGGGCAGAAATTTTACAAACTGACTTGTTGGAAAGGTGGCATCCTATGACGGTGCCACGTTGAAAATCACTGAGCTCTTCAGTACAGGCCATTCTCCTGCCAATGTTTGTCTATGGAGATTGCATGGCGGTGTGCTAGATTTTATACACCTGTCAGCAACGGGTGTGGCTGAAATAGCCGAATCCACACATTTTAAGGGTTGTCCACATACCTTTGTGTTGTGTATATGTCAACAGCCCTTCCTCCAAATGACCCTTCTATGGAATCATGTACTTAGACTCACTCATATAATGGCTTAAGAGTATTTTGTCCTCATTATGCCCTCTCTGCCCCAGGTTACCTTGACCTCATTGCTCTGAAACAGCGTTCTATCCATTTCCTCTGCATTCTCTCGATCAGACCACTCAGAATGAGTAACTATAAACACACTCCCCAGTCCCATCATTTTTTGACATACACATGCAATTTCAACTGATCATTTTATCCCCAAGGTTTCGGGTCAGCATATATACAGACGCTAACAGTCATGATTTAAACATTGACTTGCTGTAAACATTCAAACTGTATCTGCCTAATGTTGCTCTTGAGTGTGCAATATGTTTATATTCAATGCTGTTTTGTCCTCTGCAACTATCACATTATGTGACTCACTGTCACTCCCCTCTGGCTAACCCAAGGTCACTGATTTTATTAGGTGAGGACACCAGTGTTGACCCCTTTTCCACCAGAGAGTGGTGTTTAGACATAAACAGAACAGTCCAGGAAGATGTCAGATTCGCCCGAGAGCTCAGGCCCATGTTCAGCCCTGTCACTCTCCTGTCTGACTCACTGACTTACAGGTTTGACTCACAGGTTTGTGTGTTGTGCATCATTGTGAGAAGACTGACAGTGTTGTCCTCTTTCTCCTCTCTCCCCTGCTCTCCTCTCTCTTTCTTTCTCCTCCCTTTGTTTTATTTGATCATGGCAGCTTGCAAGTGCAACGGACATGCCAATCTATGTCAGGTGTCAACAGGGAAATGTTACTGTCAAACCAAGGGGATCAAGGGAGACCAGTGCCAGCTGTAAGTATGATGTATTTTGTCTTAGCACACTTCCTTATCAACCCTTTTGCATCATTCCACCACAACAGCAATACATAGGGTGATTTTAGCTCCTACCATGTTAACGGTATATCCCACTACTACTGTTTGACCTGGTCGTCTCTAGCTGTGGATGAGATGTGGGGCTGTACTCGCTCTGAACCTTTGAGTCTCACAGTGTCAGCAATTTGTCTCTCTGTTAATTTGCGTTTAGGGCCTTAAAGCCCAGGCTTTAGTACCAGTAATGGGGGTTGGCACAGGGGCCACAGCACCCACTGTGTTTTTGCCATCTGAGTGCCAGGCCGGCCTTCTGCAGCACTATAATACCCCAAAGTGCCTTCACTGGCGCGGTAAAGGCAGGGTGAAAAATGCTGCATCAATAAATCTGGGAGTAGAGGAGTGGAGGAGTGCACTGCTACCACTGGCACTGTGGTGTTCTAATGAGGTCTACTCAACTCTGGAAGGTGCCTGTGTGCGTGCGTGTGTGCGCACGTGCGCGTGTGTGAGTTTGCATGCACGTGTCTTTGAGGGATTGAGAGATTGATGAAGAAAGTAAGTCTGCATGCATATATTGTGTAGAATAGTCTCTCTGTGAATGTGAAATCATGTTTGCATGTGTATTTTATAGCAGTGCTTTGAATACGAGTGAAAAGGTTTTGTTTTGCAAATGGGACATCTCTCATCATTACCATCTGACCTTTGCTCCCTTTACAGGACTGACATGCTGTGCAGTCTCCTGCGTTGCTCACACGTGCATGCACACTCTCTATTAACCCTCTAGAGTCTAGAGTCGAAGCCCTGTCTAAGCCGGTGGAGGGGAGGGTTGGTTCTAAGCTAACATATGGCATTGTTTTAAGATGGTCATACCAACAATCGTTTAGCTATTTGATTTAGAATTTTAAGTCCCCTTAAGGTATAAAAATATATAATATATACAAAAATGATTGGATGAAACACTGAATTTGGCATTACTGCTATTAGCCAATAGAAATGCATTGAATAACAGATTCACTACATGAAACAACAGATAGTCCCCCCCAAAATCTAAAGGAACTTTGTTTTGCAGTGTCTGTCCTATATCTGAGAGAGATAAGAAAGATCAGGAGACATTTTTTGAAATGTCTTTTTACATGTAGTTGAATGCCTAAAATAAGGGGATAAATATCTCCATATATACTTCCATTCATTTTTTAAAACTGGTACTGGGGACCTTCAGATGAGTCTTGTGAGGCTTGAGAGCGTCCAATGGCAAAACGGAGAACACCATTGTGTTCATGAGAGTCTCAGATTTCCACAGAGTGGTCATAATATACTGAACAAAAGTATAAATGCAACATGTAAGGTGTTCGTTTCATGAGCTGAAATAAAAGATCCCAGAAATGTTCCATACACACAAAATAACACATTTCTCTCAAATTTGGTGCACATATTTTTTTTACATCCCTGTTAGTGAGCATTTCTCATTTGCCAAGATAATCCATCCACCTGACAGTTGTGGCATATCAATGAACTGATTTAACAGCATGATCATTACACATGTGCACCTTGTGCTGGGGACAATAACTGGCCACTCGAAAATGTGCAGTTTTGTCACACAACACAATGCCACAGATGTCTCAAGTTGAGGGAGAATGCAATTGGCATGCTGACTGAAGGAATGTCCACCAGAGCTGTTGCCAGATAATTGAATGTGAATTTCTCTACCATAAGCTGTCTCCAACGTCGTTTTAGAGAATTTGGCATTACGTTCAACCGGCCTCACAACCACAGACCACATGTAACCACGCCAGTCCAGGACCTCCGCATTCAGCTTCTTCACCTACGGGATGGTTTGAGACGAGCCACCAGGACAGCTGGTGAAACTGTGGTTTTGCACAACCGAAGAATTTCTGCACAAGCTGTCAGAAATCGTCTCAGGGAAGCTCATCTGCATGCTCATCATCTTCACCAGGGTCTTGACCTGACTGCAGGTGTAAAGCTCACCACCATTTGACTCTGGAGCAGTGGAAACGCATTCTCTGGATTGATGAATCTGGGTTTGATGGATGCCAGGAGAACGCTACCTGCCAAAATGCATAGTGCCAACTGTAAGGTTTGTTGAAGCAGTAATAATGGTCTGGAGCTGTTTTTCATGGTTCGGGCTAGAACGCATAGTTCCAGTGAAGGGAAATCTTAATGCTACAGCACACAATGACAGTCTGGACGATTCTGTGCTTCTAACTTTGTGGCAACAGTTTGGGGAAGGCCCTTTCCTATTTCAGCATAACAATGCCTCCGTCCACAAAGCGAAGTACATACAGAAATGGTTTGTCGAGATCGTTGTGGAAGAACTTGACTGGCCTGCACAGAGCCCTGACCTCAACCCGATCGAACACCTTTGGGATGAATTGGAACTCCGACTGCAAACCAGGCCTAATCTCCCACATTAGTGCCCAACCTCACTAATGCTCTTGTCCCCACAGCAATGTTCCAACATCTATTGAAAAGCTTTCCAAGTCCTAGTTTTTCCACCCTTTTCAATCTAAACCAAATTGGTTGTTTACAGTAGATTCATGACTCCTCAAAAAATATGTTAACCTGTACAGTATCAAACTAGGCTACAGAAAAAGAGATTCAACGTGATAGTGATTAAACCATGCACAGAACAAATGTTGTTGTTTTTAATCCGCAAAACTCTGAATGTTGGTGAATGGTGAACGTGGACGGTCAGCAACTTGGAAAAATACTTCCTATTTTTCAGTCATCCTTCACTTAGATACTTGAAGTGTCGTGAGTGAGAGCAGTCGGCTTCCCGCATTGATATATCATTTTCTCTCCGCTGCCGGCACTGTGCGTGATTGCTTGATGTCAATTTCCAATCAAATGCTTTTACCGTCAAAACTCTGTTTGTTTTTCTGAGAGTTTTCTCAAAATTGCTGTGTGTAATGGAAGGCATTTATTTATTTGCCATTTTGATTATGAACGAGCGATTTCCCCTGGGCTGGCGGTAAGCGCCCCCATCCCCCTGCTTCAGCAGGTGTGCACGCTCTGGCGGGCTGCAATAAAGGAACCATTAGCAAGAGCAGGATGCCTGTGTCTGTGCGTGGGTGGTTTTGTTTTGTGCGCTTGTGGCGTGCATGTATATGAGTTTGTTTTTGTGACCAACTGTTGTTAAGTTATATAGTTATATATATTTGTTAAATATTTGTAGATATAATAAGTATAGTGAATGTATATGTATGTGTTCGTCAGCCATATCAGTGTGCCTGTGTGTGTTTTTACTTGTTTGTGTGTACATTGTGTGTGTGTGTGTGTGTGTGTGTGTGTGTGTGTGTGTGTGTGTGTGTGTGTGTGTGTGTGTGTGTGTGTGTGTGTGTGTGTGTGTGTGTGTGTGTGTGTGTGTGTGTGTGTGTGTGAAGGTTTTGCGCCGGACAAGTGACCGGGAAGATAAAAATGTATCGGACATTTGAGAAATTTACCGGTCATCCATATGCGTTGGGTGCATAACCCACTAGGGCACGGGTCAGGAACCTATGGCTCCCGAGCCAGGTGTGGCTCTTTTGATGATTGCATCTGGCTCGCAGATAAAACAAAATATTCTCACTTGTTTTAATCCATCCATCGATTTTTCACTGCTCATGTCCTGTTCAGGGCTGCAGGAGCAATTGTCCATTATTTTAATTAAATGATACTGGCCTACGTTGGCCGTTGCTAGGTAAAACAGGTAAACGCCTCCTTTTGAATCAGTCTGCTCGGTCATTAGCTCAAAGCTAACCCTTCGACGAAGAAGATGGCGAAAAGAAAAAAAGATGACGAGTATCGTACATTTCAGGACGAATGGACCGAAGAATTCGCCTTTGTGGAGAGAGCAGGTTCTGCGGTGTGTCTAATTTGCAATGACAAAATTACATCGATGAAACGGTCGAATGTAAAGCGGCACTTCGACACGCGCCATGCTACCTTTGCATCAAAATACCCTGCGGGAGACAGCAGAAAGAAAGCGTGCCAAGAGCTACTGAGCAGGGTGCAAGCTAGCCAGCAGCAACTCCGCGTATGGACCCGGCAAGGTGACTATAATTCCGCTAGCTTTGCTGGATCTTTAGCAATAGTGAGGAACGGAAAACCATTCACAGATGGCGAGTATGCTAAAACGTTCATGCTGGATGTAGCCAATGAACTTTTTGATGATTTTCCGAACAAAGACAAGATAATTAAACGGATACAAGACATGCCTCTGTCGGCAAGAACTGTTCATGATCGTACCATCG
Source organism: Salvelinus alpinus (assembly GCF_045679555.1). NCBI lineage: Eukaryota > Metazoa > Chordata > Actinopteri > Salmoniformes > Salmonidae > Salvelinus > Salvelinus alpinus. The sequence goes on along the minus strand of NC_092088.1, from coordinate 56,860,991 downwards.
TGATGGCAAACAAAGTGGAGGAAACGCAAGTGAAGGACATAAATGCAGCGCCGTTCTTTTCCCTGGCTTTGGATGAGTCAACAGACGTGAGCCATTTGTCGCAGTTCAGCGTGATTGCAAGATATGCTGTTGGTGACACACTGCGCGAAGAAAGTCTTGCAGTTCTGCCATTAAAAGGGTCCACAAGAGGTGAGGATTTATTTAAGTCTTTCATGGAGTTTGCTCAAGAAAAAAATCTACCTATCGATAAACTTCTCTCAGTGTGTACTGATGGTGCTCCGTGTATGGTGGGGAATAAAAAAGGATTTGTGGCGCTTCTCCGTGAACATGAAAATAGACCCATCCTAAGTTTCCATTGCATTCTACACCAGGAGGCACTTTGTGCTCAGATGTGTGACAGGCAGTTTGGGGAAGTGATGTCGCTGGTCATTCGTGTGATCAACTTTATTGTTGCTCGAGCCTTAAATGATCGCCAGTTTAAAACACTGCTGGATGAAGTTGGAAATAACTATCCTGGTCTGCTTTTGCACAGCAATGTGCGTTGGTTGTCAAGAGGGAAGGTGCTTAGCCGTTTTGCGGCTTGCCTGAAAGAAATCCGGACTTTCCTTGAAAGGAAAGGCATCGAGCATCCTGAGCTAGCCCAAACTGAGTGGCTCCTCAAGTTTTACTATCTCGTAGATATGACTGAACATCTGAACCAGCTCAACGTGAAAATGCAAGGCATTGGAAATACAGTGTTATCCCTTCAACAAGCTGTGTTTGCTTTTGAAAACAAGCTAGAACTTTTCATCATGGATCTTGAAACAGGTCGTTTACTACATTTTGAAAAACTGAGCCAATTTAAAGATGCATGCACAGCAAGTGAGCCTATTCAAAACTTTGATCTCCACCAGCTAGCTCGCTGCACATCCAGTCTCCTACAGTCCTTCAAAGCACGCTTTGGAGAATTTCGTGAGCACACTCGTCTTTTTAAGTTCATCACCCTTCCAAACGAGTGTTCACTGAACACCGCCGACCTGAGTTACATTCCTGGTGTCTCCGTCAGAGATTTTGAAGCAGAAGTGGCTGACCTGAAGGCCTCAGACATGTGGGTGAATAAGTTCAAGTCACTGAATGAAGATTTGGAAAGAATCACACGACAGAAAGCGGAGTTGGCGAGCAAGCACATGTGGACAGAAATGAAAAAACTTCAACCCGAAGACCAGCTGATTCTCAAAACTTGGAACGCGCTTCCTGTCACATACCACACACTGCAGCGTGTGATTATTGCTGTATTGACCATGTTTGGATCTACGTATGCATGTGAGCAGTCATTCTCACATCTTAAAAACATCAAGTCCAACCTACGATCACGTTTAACGGATGAAAGCCTCAACGCTTGCATGAAGCTTAACCTCACCAAGTACCAACCAGACTACAAAGACATCAGCAAATCCATGCAGCACCAGAAGTCGCATTAATGGTGTATTATAACAACATTATTTAAGAATAAATTCAGAGGCTTATTATACTGACATTTAGTTGAATTCACTTTTAAAATATATTATATGGCTCTCACTGAAATAAATTTCCAAATTTTTTGCTTTCATGGCTCTCTTAGTCAAAAAGGTTCCCGACCCCTGCACTAGGGTGTCCACCCACACAGTCAACGCCATCAATAAACAAAGGATATTGGCCAAATGAGCCACATTTACATGTGCTTAGAATCATCCTTTGACAAATTACAAAACACTATTCCTTGTGTTTTGATTTGTAGCATATGTGAAACTTCATAGCCTATTGTTTTATTGGTTTTTACTTTCCATAAACAATAAATGTCCAACTCCCGGTTCAGCGGTCTGAGATTTGAGCACTAAATGCATCAGGGCATTGCATGCATAGGCTTAGGCGTCCACTGTATGATATAAACATAGAAATATACACTACCGTTCAAAAGTTTGGGGTCACTTAGAAATGTCCTTGTTTTTGAAAGAAAAGCTATTTTTTTGTCCATTTAAAATAACATCATAACATTGATCAGAAATACAGTGTAGACATTGTTAATGTTGTAAATGACTATTGTAGTTGAAATGGCAGATTTTTTATGGATATCTACATAGGTGTACAGAGGGCCATTATCAGCAACCATCACTTCTGTGTTCTAATGGCACATTGTGTTAGCTAATCCAAGTTTATCATTTAAAAGGCTAATTGATCATTAGAAAACCCTTTTGCAATTATGTTAGCACAGCTGAAAACTGTTGTTCTGTTTAAAGAGGCAATAAAACTGGCCTTCTTTAGACTAGTTGAGTATCAACATTTGTGGGTTTGATTACAGGTTCAAAATGGGCAAAAACAAAGTACTTTCTTCTGAAACTCGTCAGTCTATTCTTGTTCTGAGAAACGAAGGCTATTCCATGTGAGAAATTGCCAAGAAACTGAAGATCTTGTACAACGCTGTGTACTACTCCCTTCACAGAATATCACAAACTGGCCCTAACCAGAATAGAAAGAGGAGTGGGAGGCCCCAGTGCACAACTGAGCAAGAGGACAAGTACATTAGAGTGTCTAGTTTGAGAAACGGACGCCTCACAAGTCCTCAACTGGCAGCTTCATTAAATAGTACCCGCAAACACCAGTCTCAACGCCAACAGCGAAGAGGCGACTCCAGGATGCTGGCCATTTCCAGCTACAGTCCTTGGTAGCGGGCCGCGTCGGTGGGACTGTATTATCCTCAAAGTGTTTAGGTGTTTAGTTGTCTGGAAGCAAGACGTTTGTGTCTGTGACATGGCTGGTTTTCTTTTTGTAGTCTGTAATTGCCTGTAGACCCTGTGTTAAAGGAATTTAATTCCTATATGTTAGCAACCAATTCAATTAAAACACTCTGCCCATACATAAGAATTTGTAAGATACTTATTAGCATAAAATGGACAGAAACCAGTCTCAAAATCAATCAATCAATAGCGTTTATTCTCGAGAGTACTGATCATAGTACAATTTACATCAGGTTATATAATAAAAATGACACCATAGGTTTTAAAATGTCCTTCCTCCTCTCGGATACAATGGCAGTACAGTTAGCGTTCTTATTTTGTCTGCCATCTGTTAAACAATCTGCAACCAGCCCAAGGTCTCACCCCTCCCTGGGTAGAGACAGAATTTCCTGTAAGGAACACATCATTCCAGCCTGTCTGAAGATAACTGCATTCTTTCTAACAAGGAACACATTATATTCAACATTATGATTATAATAAGATTCATTCATCCATACAGTAACATAGTAGTATTCTGTTTAGTTATTATGCTAAGTCAAATGTATACATATTTTAGTCATTATTCATAAAAATCCTGTAACACCCTGCCACATACGTCTTGTGTCTGAGCCTTTGAATTGCACCTCCACCTTGTCCCTGTACCGGCATTTCGCTTGTTTGATTGCCTTGCGGATGGAATAACTACACTGTGTATATTCAACCATATTTCCAGAGATCTTTCCATGGTTGAATGCGGTGGTTCGCGCTTTCAGTTTTGTGCGAATGCCACCATATATCCACGGTTTCTGGTTAGGGTAGGTTTTAATAGTTACAGTGGGCACAACATCTCCAATGCACTTCCTTATAAACTCACTCACAGAGTCAGCGTATAAATCAATGTTATTCTCTGAGGCTTCCTGGAACATTTCCCAGTCCGCGTGATCAAAACAATCTTGAAGCGTGGATTCCGATTGGTCAGACCAGCGTTGAATGGTTCTAGTCACAGGTACATCCTGTTTGAGTTTCTGCCTGCAGGACGGTAGGAACAAAATGGAGTCGTGGTCGGATTTGCCGAAGGGAGGGTGGGGGAGGGCCTTGTATGTATCGCAGAAGTTAGAGTAGCAGTGGTCCAGTGTATTACTCGCACGAGTGCTGCAGTCAATGTGCTGATAGAATTTAGGTAGCCTTGTTCTTAAATTAGCTTTGTTAAAATCCCCAGCTACAATAAATTCAGCCTCAGGATATATAGTTTCCAGTTTACATAAAGTCCAGTGATCTTCCTTGAGGGCCATCAAGGTATCTGCTTGGGGGGTATACGCTGCTGTGACTATAATCGAAGAGAATTCTCTTGGGAGATAATTTGGTTGGCATTTGATTGTAAGAAATTCTAGGTCTAGTGGACAGAAGGACTTGAGTTCCTGTATGTTGTTATGATTACACCATGAGTAGTTAATTATGAAGCATACACCCCCGCCCTTCTTGTTACCAGAAATATGTTTGTGTCTGTTGGCTCGACGCATGAAGAAACACAGTGGCTGTACCGACTCCGACAACATATCCCGAGAGAGCCATGTTTCCGTGAAATAGAGAATGTTACAATCTCTGATGTCTCTCTGGAAGGCAACCCTTGCCTTAATTTCGTCCACCTTGTTTAGAGACTGGACATTGGAGAGTAATATACTCGGAAGCATTGGGTGGTGTGCACGCCTACGAATTCTGACCAGGATGCCGCTCGGTCTACCTCTACCGCAGCGACGTTGTTTTGGGGTCGGCCTCTAGGATTAGATCCAATGTCCTGGGTGGTGGAGCAAACAAAGGCTCCGCTTTGGGAAAATTGGATTCCTGGTCGTAATGTTGGTAAGATGACATCGCTCTTATATCCAATAGTTCTTACCATCTGTATGTAATAACACTTAAGATTTTCTGGGCTAACAATGTAAGAAATAATACATAAAAAACAAAATACTGCATATTTTCCTAAGGACTCGAAGCGAGGCGACCATCTCTGTCGGCGCCATCTTGCAATGGTCTTTTGCCACTCTGTATCTCAAATCCATATTAAAAATATTTTTTAAAATGTATATTTGCTATTGAGCTCAAAATTGAGAGTTGAGAAAAAAAAGCTGAATGCTGAGAACATCCTTTCTCCACCCAAGTTGTGTTTTCCCCGCATTTGGATTTTAAAATGTTATACTATCAGAACACTTTTTTTTTCTCTCCCGGAGCTTTTCTTTTCCTTGGGAAAGGAGAGAGAGAGTGGCTCGCTCAACACAAAAGCAGGCCCCAACAAAACAGGCACAGGGGCAAGCAGGAAGAGACTTTGATTATATGAGGATACATGAGGATACATGAGGATCATGAGGATAATGTACTTTTCTATTTGACCAAATCATGGTTTTAGCCTCTTAAACAAAATGGTCACAGTCTGTAGTCCATTCTTGTAGGCTTTTCAGTATAGACATACTCTCTAACTTTCATTTTACTTCAATGAGGCCTCATCTTCTTTTTTTGGGGTTATTTTTTACCCCTTTTTCTCCCCAATTTCATGATGTCCAATTCGTAGTTACAGTCTTGTCCCACTGCTGCAACTCCCATACGGACTCGGGAGAGGCGAAGGTTGAGAGCCGTGTATCCTCCGAAACACGACCCCGCCAAGCCGCACTGCTTCTTGACACACTGCTCGCTTCACCCGGAAACCAGCCGCACCAATGTGTCAGAGGAAACACCATACAGCTGGCTGAAGTCAGCGTGCATGCGCCCGGCCGCCACAAGGAGTCACTAGAGCGGGATGGGACAAGGACATCCCAGCCGGCCAAATCCTCCCGTAACCCGGATGATGCTGAGCAAATTGTGCGCCGTCACATGGCCGGCTGCGACACAGCCCGGGATCGTACCCGGATCTGTAGTGTTGCCTCTAGCACTGTGATGCAGTGCTCTCTTGCTCTTTCATTCTCCTCAGCAGAGGCAGCTCGCAAGGAGCAAGAGAATAGTGCTCGAAATCGGGGCTACAATTTGGCAGGCTGCAATTTTATTTATCGGCTTTTCATTTATTTTATCGCACAAAAGCCGGCAATGTGGTTGGGTTGTTCATTCTCTGAGGGGGCTTTTTGTCCTTTGCTCCAGAGTTGTCTCACAGTGCCTTTGTCTGCTTAGATCTGCAGTGCGGACATCAAGCTCACTGGCCCACTCTACATAGGCTGCAAACAAGCATGCACACCAGCACACACACACGTGAGCTGGGGTACAATACATCTGATATATGTAGAATGAAGTGTACTTCCTGAATTTCCATTTACAAGATGAAAAGAGAGAAAAAAGGATCAATGCAGACCCACTCGCTAACAAATTACTGTTTTTTTTACACACAACCAAACAAACTGTTATGCAGACAGAAACACACTGGTATGGAGTGTGTTGTCTCTTCACCATTGCCTGTGTATGATTGCCTGTTACAGCCCAAGAGCTGGGTACATGGTGCGTGGTGGGACGCTTGATTGGTTTCCAGTCACACATTGAGCAAGGGAATAGTCCTGGCCAGTCCTGGCCAGGGTCATGGGGTGAGGTCAGTGGGTTAGGGAGTTACTGTAGGGTCATTGGATCTAGGCCACAGAGCCAAATTTAACCAAGAAAGAAACAAATCCAATTCCAGTACTTATCTCAACACCTCATCACATCACGCAGCTGATGCTTTTCAATATCTGGTGTGCTACCCTGTTTAAAATTGTATTCATTCATGCGTGTCTGTTCAGATGTGTGTGTGTGTGTGTGTGTGTGTGTGTTTTGGGGTGGCAGATAGCAAAGAGGACCGTTGGGCAAGTAACAGAACGGTTGCTGGTTTGATTCCTCTCGCCCCAACTAGGTTAAAAATCTGTCGATGTGCCCTTAAGCAAGGCACTTAACCCCAATTTCTCCTGTAAGTCGCTCTGGATAAGAGTGTCTGCTAAATGACTAAAATGTAAATGTTTTCAAATACAGTAGGTGTGTATTTGCGAGTATACCGTGTATTCCTGTGAGCTCTTGCCTGCGTGCCCATGAACCAGCGAGGCAGAGCAATGTTTGATGGAGGGAGATGTGAGCCTTAAGTGGTGGACAAGGGAAATTTGCACTGAGCAAATAAATGTCAAGTTAAGTGCCTGTTGAAATTGCCTCCATGTGGGAAGCAGGCTGCATCCAAGCGTTGCTGTCGGGGAGAAAATAGGAAATAAAAGGCAGAAGAACAGCAGCCATGACAGATTTCAGAAAACACTATTATAATCTCTTCAATTTTGGATCTGCTGGATTGTCTCCATATAGAGCCAGCCTGAGGGCCAGAGTCCTTCCTACAGTAACACCTTAACCTGTTTAGGTCTGCCCTTGTTTGCGCTCTGCTGCTAATGATCTTTTTCTTGTGTGTTTGTTTTGATTAGGAATGAGTACTCTGTGAATGTGTGTGTGCGTGCGCTCAGCTGTACGATTGTGCACCCTGATACATGTCAGACATGTTTTTAAGTTATGTACCCAGTAGGTCCCTCAGGTCCTCTGGCACTGGCCTTTTAACTATCCCGAAGCCTAGGACCAAGAGGCATGGAGAGGCAGCCTTGAGTTACTATGCCCCCAGCCTCTGGAATAGCCTGCCAGAGAACCTGAGGGGTGGCAAAACTGTGGACATATTTAAAATACAGTTGAAGTCAGAAGTTTACATACACCTTAGCCAAATACATTTAAACTCAGTTTTCACAATTCCTGACATTGAATTCGAGTGAAGATTCCCTGTCTTAGGTCAGTTAGGATCACCACTTTATTTTACGAATGTGAAATGTCAGAATAATAGTAGAGAGATTGATTTATTTCAGCTTTTATTTCTTTCATCACATTCCCAGTGGGTCAGAAGTTTACATACACTGAATTAGTATTTGGTAGCATTGCCTTTAAATTGTTTAACATGGGTCAAACGTTTCGGGTAGCCTTCCACAAGCTTCCCACACTAAGTTGGGTGAATTTTGGCCCATTCCTCCTGACAGAGCTGGTGTAACTGAGTCAGGTTTGTAGGCCTCCTTGCTCTCACGCACTTTTACAGTTCTGCCCACAAATTTTCTATGGGATTGAGGTCAGGGCTTTGTGATGGCCACTCCAATACCTTGACTTTGTTGTCCTTAAGCCATTTTGCCACAACTTTGGAAGTATGCTTGGGGTCACTTTGGAAGACCCATTTGCGACCAAGCTTTAACTTCCTGACTGATGTCTTGAGATGTTGCTTCAATATATCCACGTAATTCTCCTACCTCATGATGCCATCTATTTTGTGAAGTGCACCAGTCTCTCCTGCAGCAAAGCACCCCCACAACATGATGCTGCCACCCCAGTGCTTCACGGTTGGGATGGTGTTCTTCGGCTTGCAAGCCCCACCTTTTTCCTCCAAACATAACAATGGTCATTATGACCAAACAGTTCTATTTTTGATGTTAGACTATTAGTATGATGTTTTTCCCCATGTGCAGTTTCAAACCGTAGTCTGGCTTTTATATGGCGGTTTTGGAGCAGTGTCTTCTTCCTTGCTGAGCGGCCTTTCAGGTTATGTCGATATAGGACTCGTTTTACTGTGGATATAGATACTTTTGTACCCGTTTCCTCCAGCATCTTCACAAGGTCCTTTGCTGTTGTTCTGGGATTGATTTTCACTTTTCGCACCAAAGTACATTAATCTCTTGGAGACAGAACGCGTCTCCTTCCTGAGCGGTTTGACGGCTGCGTGGTCCCATGGTGTTTATTCTTCCGTACTATTGTTTGTACAGATGAACATGGTACCTTCAGGCGTTTGGAAATTGCTCCCAAGGATGAACCAGACTTGTGGAGGTCTACCATTTTTTGTCTGTAAAAAATTGTTGGAAAAAATGATTGTGTCATGCACAAAGTAGATGTCCTAACCGACTTGCCAAAACTATAGTTTGTTAACAAGACATTTGTGGAGTGGTTGAAAAATGAGTTTTAATGACTCCAACCTAAGTGTATGTCAACTTCCAACTTCAACTGTTGATCTTAAAACACCTTTTTCACTATGCTTTTCCTTAGGGTGCTTTTTAGTGTTGCAATTTTTATTGCTATTATTTTGTTATTTATCCTCATGTTTCTGTTTTTATCTGCATTGTTTTTATAAAACAATTTTCCTGTGAAGCATTTTGCGTTGCATTCATGTCTGAAATGTGCTATGTAAGTAAAGCTTGAATTAATTTGATTAGATAAGTGTGTGTGTTTGCATTGTTGCTGTGCATGCAAAAGTGTGAAATCAAAGGTAGGTACTTCTTCTTACGTGGTGAGTCTAATTAAAAGACTCCTTCCTATCAGACAGACAGACAAACTCAACAGTTCCCCCTTCCTTTCCTGCTTCTCCTGACACTTAGGTTATATCCGTGCTCCCCTAGAACCTTGGTCCCAGAGGAGAGCGATGTAAACAGACTCAGTTTCAGAGGTTTATTTTGGCACTGCTGTTGCCACCCTGCCTTGCACGCTGTGTGGCCCAATGGGGTCATGGCATAGGTGGGTTTGTGCGAGTGAGAGGGGGAAGTTGGCTTTTTAAATAGATCCAATCTCCCATCTCAGCATTTACCTCAGCATGCTCCTCCTGTTACTGACAGCAACTGATGCATGAACAGACAAACCACACTCTCTCTCTCCCTCCACACACACACACACACACACACACACACACACACACACACACACACACACAGCGATGGCACGCGCCCACAGCGACCTTTAATCTTCAGACCTTCTGCCCTCTGTCACGGCTCACAGAGAAAGCCGTGCTGAGGGTTCACAGAGAGTCAAACACTCTTCACACAGCCTGTGTGTGTGTTCTGTTGTCTGGGGAAAAGCTGAGACTGTGGCAGCCTAATGGCAGATTAAGGGTCCCGAAGGACAGTGGTGCTTTTCTCTGTCATCCCAGTCTGTGAGCGTAGGAGTGAAAGGCAGCCAAACAGACAGAAGAGAGACTGGGGAAGGAAGCCAGTGTGGTACACCCATCTTGGCACCATTACCACTTAAGCTACTTAACCAGCCAGCCCCTAGCTGAGTGTTAAGTGTTAGTGTTCTCTGGGGAGATGGCGAGTGGGGCTGGGGGCCCCTTCTAAAGTCCCCGTGGTGCATCTTAAAATTGCTGTCATGTTCTAAAGATTAACTGAGGAAAATATTTTTGTCTTGGCCTTGCCTTTGTGTAAGGGGAATACAATCGGTTCCAAACTGGTATCCTCACAAGGCATTC